>NC_088778.1:29034977-29303019 GCF_954871325.1 Gordionus sp. m RMFG-2023 | reverse complement strand
GCCCGTAGTTTAGTCAAAAAATGTGTTTTTTTCAAAAGCTCATTAAGTTATAAAAAGTTTTAAGATATAATATTAACATTTTATTTATTGCTTTTAATAAACTATATATGATTCTGCCAATGACATATATAATACCTAGACTGACGATTCATTCATTAAAATGCATTTTTAAGCGTCGTTAAAAGCAAATCAGCTGGACCCGCCATTTTGGTAACACATATAGTAATTATTCTCATGTTAAAAACTACTATTAAATTGATAACTTTGCTTCCTTATCATCTCGATAATCCGGTAATTCTTTAATAAAGTTTACATCAGATATAGGAATAAATTAGGGTCTCGTTTAAAATTTTAATAATGATTAGTGTAACCAAGATGGCGTCTCTAGCTGATTTTGCATTATGTACACTTTTAATGAATGAATCGTCGGTCTAGGTATTATATATGTCATTGGATTCTGCCTTCATTTTTTTATAAATTATGCTTTTTTGATGGAGAACACGTAAGGGCGCGTAAGGAGATTAAATCTTGTTCATTTATCTCAAAAATTGAGAGAAACAACAAAAAAAACTTTAACTATCTTTGCAACTTAATAACCGTAGGTGTACTTTTAAGTTTAAAAAAATGTTTACAGTTAATCAAAAGAAGAAACAAGTATATCGCAAAAAAATGCAAAGATTGAACCTTTACGACGGATCTAAGTTTGTAATTGGAACTTGTGAGTATTCATAGGCATGCAAGGCAAATAAAGTATTCCATCCTGAGAGTTTGTATTTTAGAATGATAAATTATTTATATTAATATTTTAAATATTTATAAATAAGGTATTATAAAACAATTAACGCCAACTTGTGGATTGAATATTATTGAATTTTGTATTTTCAGCCCTAATTTTTCAACTCCGGTCCGGCCCGAAATATTGAGAAAATATGCCATAATCCGAATGAGTCTGGGTCTATTTTTACGACCCAAAACTTGGCTCTGTTTTTGACTTAGTCGATTTGTCTTCAGTCGATTAGACTTAGAGGATTCGATTTAGTGATTTAACAACACTATATTTCAAAAATCTTTTATATATATATTTCTTTTACGTTATTCCAGTTTACTGAATTACTTCTCTCAAATATTAATATATTTTGCGTTATCGATTTTGTAATATATCACAAATTTTTAAAATTCAAGAGTAAAATTTTTATTAAAATTTCAAATTTTATTTTCCTTTTAAACAAGAACCAAAAAAAAATTATAATAATTTTTATAAAATTTCTTTTTCAAAATATATATAAAAAAACTGAAAGGATGAGTCTCTTTTTTTCAAAGTCAAAAAAATACGAGTAGGTTACAAAAAAATTTCATTAAAATAACTCAACATGTATTAAATTTTTACAATAATAAATAAAAAAAACTCATATTATACAACATATATATAATTATAAATACTTGTATCTTTTAGGGATATGCGTTTCTAGTTTTCGTGCTAAAAGAAAACTTAAATTTTTTTTCAAAAATTTTTTTTACAATAATAATAAAATATAAAAAAAGAATAAATAATGGGGAAAAATACAAATAATAACTAATTTGATATATTCGAATTCATTTTTAATTTTCTGAATCCTTTAATGAGTTAAACATGATTATAAATAATGCATATTTACCGAAGAGAAGGAGCTCGTATGGGATGTATTGAATTAAAATAAAATTATACTTTGTTTACCCCCCTTTTATTGTATATTTATGAAAAATCTATGGGCCAGGTTTGGAGTAACTCCAACGATAGTATCTGACGGAGGTCCAGCTTTCATCAGTGAACAGTTTAAGATGTTTTGTGTAGAAACCGAGGTCAAGCACATTTTAGCGCCGCCATATCATCCCAGTTCAAATGGTCAGGCGGAGAGGATGGTGTCGATTGTCAAGAACTGGTTAAGAAAATCAAAGTATGAAGGTGGGAAAATTTGGATAGCGGTGGCTACAACAATAGTCGAAAGGGAGAAGAACAATTTCCAGCAGAGAAGTTTTTAGGGCGGCCTACCAGGATATTATTTGATTTATTAAAGCCGAACCACATCAGATGGGGAGGAAGGTAGTGGAGAAACCTGAGTTTGTATTGGGACAAACCGTGTGGGCAGAATATATGGAGGTACAAAAAGGTGTGAATCTGGGGTGATCATGGAAAACATGCCATAAATTAAATCGAGTGATATTCATCGACGGAAGAGAGGGAGTATGGCATCGAGATCAATTGAAATGGAACTTGGAACCTAGGAGGTTACGATCGGTAGTATGAATAGGAGTATATACTTGATCGAAAATTCATGGTAGAAAAATATTCATTTTAGTACGGTGCTCAAAATATCCGAGGAAAATTAAAGGGGGTAGTTAAACTATAGGCATGCTAACTCATTACCGGTTTGATTGATAATATTATTAAAAAGGGAATCAACCATATAAGGGTTAATGGTGCAAAATGGTTAATAGTGCAAATGATAAGTGGAGCCAGGTCTAAATATGACCTGATTTCTACAAGGAATCGACAATAGCGGCACACAAAGGGAGGAGACTCGATGAGCTAACAACAGTTTAAATTAGTCAATAACCATAAAGGAACGATAATTATGCCGGGTGCGAGGGTGAAGTTTGGTTTTCAATTAGTGGGGGCGTGTTATGTATATCGTTTTTTATGTAAAGTGTAGAGTCATTTTTTGTTTGTGAAGAATATTTTTTTGAATTTTTTTGCGCAGTCATTCTTTTAATATATTAATAAAAAGGATTTGTATAAAAATTTCTACTTTTAGATTAATCCTATTATTAATCAATTTATATTTATTTTGCGGTATATATATATATATATTATATAGATAAAAAAAACTAAATAAAAGACAGTTATCGTTTTTCCAGATTTTCTTCATCATTTGATTATTATTGTCTATTTTTTTAGAAATTTATTTTGGTTGCCTTCAAAAGAGGAAAAAAATATTTTTTTGTTCAAAAGAAAAGAAGGAGAAATAAAAATAGTTCAAGTAAGAAAAAAATTATTATATTTATTTTGTTAAAAAATAAAGTGAACCCAAAAATAAAAGAAACCGATTTCCATATTTTTCTAGTTAATAACTACAGATTCCTGATGTAAACATTATAGGATGTTTGTCGCTGATATTCAACTATATTTAAATAATTTAGGGCTGGGTTGGGCGGACAAATATTTTTTATATCGGGTCGGGCATATAGGGAAAAATACAATAAATTTTTTTCGGTATCGGGTATATTATTTTTACTATTTGAGCCAAGCCAGGGTTGAAATATTAAACCAGAAAAATTATAATTCAATAATATTCAATCCGCAAGTTGGCGTCAATTGTTTAATAATATATTATTTATAAATGTATAAAATATTATTATAAATAATTTATCCATTCTAAAATATAAACTCTCAGATTGGAATACTTTATTTGCCTTACATGCCATATGAATACTCACAAGTTACAATTACAAACTTAGATCCGTCGCCTAAAAGCAATATTTGACTATTTGGTAAGTGTTCAATCTTTACAATTTTTTGCGATATATTGTTTCTTCTTTTGATTGACAAGTAAACATTTTCTTATCCAACTATTAAACTAAAAAGCAAAGCTACGGTCATTGAGAGCTAAAGTTTCTTTTAATTCTCTCAATTTTTGAGTCAAATGAACAAGATTTAATCCCCTCTATTTTCTGTGACAATTCGTTGTTAACTCTGTGTATTCCTGCTTAGGAGCGCGTATTATAGTCAAAATAATTTTTTATTTCGATAATTTTTTTTTTTTTTTTTTTATATTAAACTGTATTTTATTTTTTGATTTTCATTAAAATTACAGAGGATTAAAAAATATATATTAAAATGGATATATTAAAAATTAAATATAAAAAAAAAGAAATATATAATATATATATGATCTATGAAGACATTAAAAAAGACTATAAAAAAAATATATGGGTTTTAAAAAAAGGGGAATTTTTAAAAAAAAAAATGAATACTCTCATTTTCTGAATCTCCTCGAAGAACTAAACAGGAAATGACTAAAATACGCCCCCCTGAAACTACGCGCCCTCTATCAAAGAAGCTTAATTTAAATTATATTAATAAAGAATCGTATTTAGCTTTATAAGATGAGTTTAAAATATGTTTTTTTTTATTTTAAAAAAAATGGTAACATAGTGATATTTTAAAAAATTAATTTTTTAGATGATTAAAATACACGGCCCCTATCAAAGAAGTTTAATTCATTAAAAATTAAAGCATAATCATATTAGGCTCATTATAAGGAATCAAAAAATGTAATATTTAAGTTTATAAATTTCTATAACTTATTGAGATTTTGAAAAAACACTTAATTTCTTCTTTTTTTTGACTAAACTACGCGCCCACTAAGCACCTTCGATAATTATACATTATTTTTAAAATATAAATACAGAATCATGTTTATCTTTTTAAGGAGATTCAGAAAATGGTATACATTATTTTTTAAAAATTAGAGCATAATGTTATTAAACTCGTGAAAATTTTACCTACAATCAATCCCCTCCCCCCCCCCCACCCCAATTCTAGAGATGAAAATTGTTGGGAATATTATTCAGCTCTTACATGGATTTATTCTATGATTTTACTAACTTTTATAATCACATGCTAAGCTATTGGGTTATCACGGACAACTGATGAATTAGGTCATCCTCATAATTGATTTGTATTAATAGTTTTAATATTTTTTCTTTTATATTTTGAAAAGGAATCATCATCGAGTTCAAGGAACAAATGGAATTATTTAAAAATTTTTAATTTTAATTATATTTATGTATTTATTATTTTATTTGAAATTATAAAAATGTAGTATTATCATAATTTTATTATTGAAATAAATTGATGTAATATATCATTAAAGAAATTCTAAAAAAAATTTCAAAAAAGACCTTT
The DNA here is from genome assembly GCF_954871325.1 of Gordionus sp. m RMFG-2023. Taxonomy (NCBI): domain Eukaryota; kingdom Metazoa; phylum Nematomorpha; class Gordioida; order Chordodea; family Parachordodidae; genus Gordionus; species Gordionus sp. m RMFG-2023. The sequence goes on along the minus strand of NC_088778.1, from coordinate 29,298,074 downwards.
TAGAAAAAAAGATTTAGGATTTTAGATGAAATTTTTTCAAAAATCTTATTTGAGCATTCTCAAAGAAGATCAAGAAAATTTGCAATTTTCATCATAAATTATTTATTTACAATGTAATTTCTTTTTATTAGATAAACATGACATTTAATCTTAATTAATTGATTGTCCATTCAATTTCATTATTAAAATCTTACTTTCTTTACCATCTTTTATTGTGTATTTAATAATGACACTAGCTTCACTTTTAACTTATATATTATTTCCCCATATTTTAATTGTATTGCCATATACAATTGGTATATTTGCTTCCGGTGTTATATATTTATCCTGTGGGAATGACATCATATTTAATTAATCGATCATACTACACTTATCTTATATATGTCCTATTTTCTCAGATTTTTTGCATTGCAATACTTTATGCATACCTTTGGGTAATTTTATATCCGGGCAACATAACAATTTTCCATGCTCAAAACCAAACCTATATCTCTCAAACCATCCAATTAAAAAAATTTCGTTCTGAGATGTTTGGTAGGTTTAAATACCTTTACCATATTTTAATTGTATTGCCATATACAATTGGTATATTTGCTTCCGGTGTTATATATTTATCATGTGGGAATGACATCATATTTAATTAATCTATCATAATACCACACTTATCTTATATATGTCCTATTTTCACAGATTTTTTGCATTGCAATACTTTATGCATACCTTTGGGTAATTTTATATCCGGGTGAAATAACAATTTTCCATGCTCAAAACCAAACCTATATCTCTCAAACCATCCAATTAAAAAATTTCGTTCTGAGATGTTTGGTAGGTTTAAATACCTTTACCATATTTTAATTGTATTGCCATATACAATTGGTATATTTGCTTCCGGTGTTATATATTTATCATGTGGGAATGACATCATATTTAATTAATCTATCATAATACCACACTTATCTTATATATGTCCTATTTTCACAGATTTTTTGCATTGCAATACTTTATGCATACCTTTGGGTAATTTTATATCCGGGTGAAATAACAATTTTCCATGCTCATATATCTCTCAAACCATCTATTTAAAAAAATTTCGTTCTGTTGAGTATCTTTATTAGGTAGATGTTTGATAGGTTTAGTTTAGATACCTTTAAAATGTTCTAAATTAATTGTAAAATAATTTTCCCTTAAAAAAGGGATAAAAAAAATTTTCAATAGATGAAATAACTCATTTATGATCCTTCGCACGGAAATCTTTAGTAAAAGGCGAAAGATTTATGCGTTCTGCGAAGAATCTGAGACTAAATAAGAATGTAAAATATATTAGGCACTTAAAGAAAAATTTTTAATATGAAGTCATAGTTTTATATAAAAATAAATGTTTATAAAAATATTATTTTTATAAATTTTTTAATTAAAAACTTTTATAAAATACTTAAGAGGTTAAGAAGAAATGGATGATATTTTTTAGAAATTTCTAATTATTTTGTAATATCACCTTTAATTTATATATTTAATTTAAATATAACATTTATTTATATGCTAGATGGCGTAAATAATATTTTTTAAAATAAAAATAGTACAAATGTAAATTGTAAAGAGATATAATACTATAAATAAATCTAAGATGTTTTAGATAACGCCATGAGGCAAAAAACTAAAATATATTTATATATAACGATATTTTTATATTTAATTAGCAAGAGATAGGATAAAAAAATGTGTTTAATAATTTTATTATAAACAAAGATATTGTTTAAGCAATTAAATTTTATCAAACTGAAATAGTTTATTGAGCTTGAGTTTTATTTTGACCTCCCCCTAATATGATTTTTTATAATATAGTTCTCATATTTGTCTTTTTTAAATTGTTAAGACAATTTTTATTTTACATTTTATTTTAATATATTTATATATATCATAACTCTGACAAGATTTTATTCATTATATTAAATAGTAATTTTAATGTAAAGATTAAAAAATGTTTTTTAATATAAATTTTTTATAACCAAAAGATAATTATAATATATAGTATAGTAATTCATAAAGACTTTACTTTAAAATAATATGGTCTACATATATAAACATTTTAAAACTATAAATTTCGATTACGACCATATCACGTTGAAAGCACCGGTTCCCTTTCGAACACCGAAGTTAAGCAACGTTGAGCCTGGTTAGTACTTGGATGGGTGACCGCCTGGGAATCCCAGGTGTCGTAATCTTTTTTTAATTATTTATCGTACCAATTTTTGTATTTAATTTTAATTATTTTATCGCACCAATTTTTGTATTTAATTTTATTTTAATTCGTGTCTTTTTATTTATTTCTTTTGCAGTAATGATATTTTTTATTTTAAAAATCTTCAATGCACAGTTATAAAAATAAAATGATGATGTGAAGAATACTATTTAAAAGAAAATTAAAATTATAATTAACATACTGTATCTATAATCTATATAAAAAATATATAATTAAAATAAGGGAAATTAAAAAATAATTTGAAAAAATAAAATATAATTAAGTATGATCAGCGGGGCCGTGTATGAATAAGTAATTGGATCGACAGATTTCGATTGATTCTTTGTCGGAGGTAAAAGCCTTTTTTTGGTCACCTGTGATTAAACGTAACCTTTGCTCTATTGTTTTGAATAATTTTAGGGCTTGGGGTCCAAATGATCCACAGGTGTCTGAGACTACCGGAACAAATTATTAAGGTAACTATATTTTTTTTTGTGTGTTTTCCGCCTTCTTGATGGAATTGGCAGAAAAAGATCTGGCAAAACGATAAACACACGTGTAATCCCAAGCGAGGGTTAAACCTTGGTTCAAGGGACTAGCGTCATACCATCCGGTCTGATTTTTTTTATCAGGGCTGAGGCCAGAGGGTTCTAGCATAGAATGAATATTTGTATATTTCAAGGTTCTATTGATGGTTGAATTGATGTTATAATGCCTAGGTAATCTACCTTTAGAAAACGACAGGGTGTGTCTAAGACAATCGATGTGAGTTTCTTATAGGACACATGATGTAGGCGTTACGATTTCGCAACCTAAACTAAGACCTATAGCTATTCTGAGTTCTTCGTTGGTAAGTAACAAGCCTAGATTAAAACTAGGTATAGTTTCTAACCATTCATATCCAATGTATTTGATCTGGCAAAAGAGTCGTATTGTTGTCATTATGTATAATTGGGGTTGGATTTAGGTGGAGAACTATGGAGGTTTTCTTTGAACAGCTTTGAACTGTAAGTATTAGACGCAATGCCGTATCAATGGTAAATTCCAGTCTCTTTGTCTTATAAAAATTGGATATGAGCGGTTTGGGGCATTTTTGCTTCAGAGGTCTAGTACTGCCTTATGATGTGGGTGGCTAGTATCCAAGTCTCCAAGTGCGTATCGAAATTTGACAACTGAGTATAAAAAGGCTGAAATGCTCAGGGATATTGGGGGATTGGATACCTATACCACCTAGCTTTGGTGGTAGCTTTTGAAATTATTTATCTCAAGAGGGGTGGATCAAAATTTTTTTTAAACCTCCCTTTTTTATGAACACTCAATTCCTTATATCTTAGGCTATGTTAAAATTATTTGCATATAACAAAATTTTAGAGAATATCATGGATTTATTTTAGCATAAATAATATTCCTTTATTTAATCATGTATTTTTTTTTATTATTTAAAATAAATTTCAAAATGTAGATATTTTAAACAGAATATATTAAAAATTTTATCGTATAAAAACTCTATTTAAAAAAAATGTAATTTAACAATTACATAAAATATAAGAAATTCTTATGCAAATAATGGTATTTCAAAAAATATGACTATATTATCAAAATTTGGTCATTTTTGACAAGTAATAAGGAATGACATAATAATTTTTATTCACTAAAATTATTAAAAACCTTAAATAAGTAATAAATTGATAAAACTAATCAATTTGAATGTGTAGTAAAGATTGGAGGTTTGCAGTGGGTAGAGTTTTAACCGTAAGGCCGTTCATTATGGCGCCTTCCAGACCAGCCATATTCTAAAGTCAGTTTGCGATGATAGATTAAATTGTCAAAAAAGCATGAAATATCCGGGACTAACGTATTCATATTTTAAAATTAAGCGTTTTTTGTCAATTTAAATTTCTATGGTAAATTACTGCTTCTAATTAATAAGAACAATTTTTTTGATGATGTATTTATTAAGCTAAAAATGCGCTCACTATTTGAAAGTGAATTTAAATAACAAAATACATCATTTTTATAGATTTGATGTTATATTAAAATTTAAAAAAAATAATCCATTTTTATAATGGGATAATTTGGAAGTATTTAAAATTACTATTAAAATTATGCTTTTTGCCTCGGATATCGAACTATTTTTTATATATGCCTCGACTAATAATAATTGCAGAAACAAATAATAACCATTTCATAAATACGCCCTTTATGAATTTTCTCTATCATAATATGCATGTCGATCATTTTCTGAGCTTCCTATACTTTATTCCTTTCTGATCTATTTGTGGCACCTCATAGTTATAAAAATATTTTGTCCTCTTTCAACTCATTATGCAGTATAGGTGGCAAAACGAGCCTTTTGCCATAATTATTTCGTCGATTTCATTAAATTCTATTATTATGCCTAATTTTTTACAAAAATTACTAGCATTTTATATTCACATTAGGAAATATTCATTATATCCAGAATAGTTTTTTTTAGAATATTTACAATATTTTTTGAAGTTTCAACAATCAGTGTCAATTTTTTTAAATTTCGCTAAATAGGGGGAAATAAATAATGAGAAATTTGATAAAATAATGAATAAAATTTTTAGATGATTTTGTATATAAATTTATTGGAATTATTTTATAACTTATGACATTTTAATGGATTTTAGAATTCCAATCATTTGAGAGGACATCTAGTCATGTTTTTTTCTGCGGGGAAAAAAAATCTAGTTAACTGGACTGTGCAACCTAAAACGGGGATTATAGCACGTCTAACACCCTCTCGCCTATGATTTTTTTAATGTCCCATTTAGCAAAAAATTTTGTTTAACCCCCTGACTCAATGTTTAAAAATTATTTTATTAATGAATTCAAATTAACCCACCAGCTCAGTTTTTAAAAATAATTCACCGGTCCACCCCGCCTAAAGTAAAAGCGAGCGGGCTAAAAAAACTCTGTCAACGACAGGCCTATAGTCTGTTCTGCTCTCGTCCAAAAATTTTCAAATCACTCGCCAATTGCCAAGCTATTATTTTATATATCTCTCGCTCACTCATCCGTTCAATGTTTAAAAAATATTTAGCCATTCGGCGCTCACCAGTATAATTTTTGGGTTAAAACCCCACCTATTACCGACCTCTTGTATAGATAAAATAATATTTCACAAAAATTGCTAAAAACCTTGCAGAAGTGACACAATAAAACTGACCAAGTTGGACAAGGGATAAGGCTAAATAACAGCATTAATATTTTTTTTAACAAAAATAGATACAAATCCTTGTTAAACAAATCACGCATTAAAGGTTAATTTAGGCAGGTAGAATGATCAAATAAAATGAATATAATTTTTATTCACTCCAAGTTAGGAGTATTAAATCAAATACTAGGTAATTAAGCAATTTATTTGAAAAAAACAAAATATATAACCAATTATAATATAGATATATAATATAGGGAAACAAATTTAGTTATATATAAATTTATAACAATTAAAAATTTAATTAATTTGCTAAAATTTGACATATATGTTTAATAGGAAAATAAGAATATTCACACATATATAAAATGACAAAAAGATTTTCTTCCTGTTCTCCTTACATATAGAATAGCTGCTTGATCACTTTGAGCATCTTACTCTATAAGATTGCTGCATTTCCCTCCAATTTCTTACTATTATAACACGTATGATTAATAAGAAGCTCATGATCTTTTTTTAAAAAAAGCCATGGTTCTTGTATATGAAATTATGATCTCGGAGAAATTTATTATAATTTATAAAAAGGGGTAAAAAAATATTTGTTAAATTTAAAAAAATATTATATTTTAAATTAATATTTTAAAAATCTTCAACTAATGGCCACGATAAAATACACAAATCGCCACACGATCGCATATTAATTATTTTTTAAGGGTTTTAATTTAATCGTCATCGTGTTTCATTAAATCATCACAACACTGCAGTGTGCTCTAAATGAACGCGTTCGTGAACGAAGTTCGTTTTTTTTTGAATAACGCGTTTGAATTTAAGTTAAATTTTAAAACACTTTTTATTTATTTGAAAAATTTAATATTAATCCGAATTTTTTAAGAAAAGAGTCTTATATTTTTTAATCAGCTGTTTTTCCTTTTTTACATTTCAATTTTTTAACAAGCCATTGTTAGTTTATTAATTAGTTATTGTTTATATTTCAATTTAATAGGTTAGCATAAGCATGGATTTTTTTTTCAACATCATCATCTGTTGAAAATTCAAAATCAGATGAAATAACATTACCGTGGCCCAAATATGATAAATATTTTATAATAACATCCTATATTGAAGGAACTAATTCAATAGTGCCACAAAAGTATTATATCAGTGTCAAAATCTTCAAGTTCCAATTTAAAACGACATTTGATTTTAATATTAATTATTTTATATTATATAATATAATATGTTATAACTAACCAGACAGTTCATTTATTTTAGATTGTTCTAACTAAAATCATTAAATTTTATATATTATATACATAGGTTGAAAATGGTTGATATCATTTACATTTACAATTCATTTTTAATGTCATTTTTTTAAATTATAATCTAATCACTATTATTTTAATCAAGGATTTTATATTTTTTGTTGAACACGATTTAAAGTATAAATAAATATATATATATATATATATATATATATATTGTAGAAATAATTAACTTTTATGATATATAAAAGTTTTAATATAAAAATGTTTTCTTTGAATCTACTATACCTAAGATTTTATATTTTTATTTACAATATAATAATGCTATCTATAAATGATAAATTTAATATTTTAACTAGTTACCCGGGCCGGACTTGAAAATTTTTTTGAAAAAAATATCCGAGCCGGGCCGTATATTTAAAAACAAATATTTGAAATCGCAATTATTAGTTGTAAAAATCAAAAATAAATAAAATATATTTTTAAAAAATCCGGGCTGGGCCTGAAAATTTTTTATATAAAATAATCCGGGCCGGGCCGGAAAAATTTTTGAAAAAAAAACCCGGGTCGGGCCGTACAAATGGTGTCACTGCGGGTTTCTGATTTTAATAAAAATATTTAATATAAAACGAGTAAGTAGAGGATGGATTAGGGGAGGATAACTTATCTCAATTTTTTAAAGCAAAGGACAAAACAATAAATGTTTTTCATTTCCCCTCGTTAAAAAAGTTGCTTATTAAGTATAATACCGCAATCCCCTCATCTTCCCCTGTAGAGCGCGTTTTTAGGATAGCTAATGCCCTATTTATTGCCAAGCATTCCTGTCTATCAGATAAAAATTTTGAAAAACAACTATTATTTTAGTATTTATAATTATATTTATCAAAATAAAACTATATTATTTTTAAACATAGCTAAATATATTTTGGTGTTAAAAAAAATATAAGATATTTATTTATATAAATTTAATTTAAAAAAAAAATTTATAATAAAATTTTGAACGAACGTGAACGCGTTGCTTTTTTAAAAAATATTTACAACACTGTAATTTTCAGGCAATGTATTACAAAAAATAATTACCTTATTTGATGGAAAAAAAATAAAACGTTGTTGTTTCCATACAACTGTTTTTATATATTAATTTAATTAATCAGCCATGATCATGTAATTCTCGATTTAATTTTAAGAATTTTATATAAAAACTCTAATTTTTAATAATTTTTTATTGATTCTTCAAATTCATTATTTTGCAAGGGAAATATTATGATTAGCAAATTTAAAGTTTATTACAAATTGGATAGTGGCGAAAATTTTATTAGAATTCTTAATATGGATACAGATCAAAATTATACTTGTGAAACTGTTCGAGATAAAGTGAAATACGAAACAGTTACTATTAAATCTATCAATTTAAAAGGTTTTAGCCAATATTATTTATATTTTTTGTAAAAAAGAGAGATTTTATTCTAAATTATAGATGACGAGGGCGAATTGTGTAGAATGGATACTATGTAGGAATTGGCAGATTATATTAATCTTTCGGATAGGTGTTGTTCCATCAAACTCTACGTAATCGGTAATATAAAACTCTTTTGTATAATATATATTATCTTGAATTATGCCCAATTTTCGTTATATTTAATAGGCATAAAGATAAAACCTGATGTAAAGATCGTCGAAAAATACAATGAATTAAATTTAAAAAAATTCATTTAATTATTAATATTTTATCCATAAGTATTAAAAAATATATATTTAATAAATTATACAGAATAAAGTGTAAATAATAATATTATAGTGTTTTGCAATTTATTTGAAAACGAAAATAGATTTTAATAAAGAATAAAATAGACCTCTAATTATAAGTATGATGAGAATGTTATTTAGTACCGATGTTTTTCTAGTATATTTTAAATCAAAATTGTTTGATTAAGTAATTAGACAATTTTGTAAACCTATGATCAAAATATTTAAAATTTTTTTTTTTTTAAATAAGACTATCATTATATACAAGGAAAATAGTATTATTGCTTAAATCTCGATTTATTTTAGTAAAATAAATCCACCTACGCCTTAAGTCAGAATAGAGCTAGCTGCCATCTTTTGGCGAAATCTCTGAGTAATATTTTGATTAAAATTTGATTCAGTCGTTTTTAGGCTTTGGAAACAACACTAGAAAATAGGTAATATTTAACCGGTTCTCGGTGCTATAATGAAATATCCTTTTTAAAATGCGGGGCAATTAAGTTCGATAAAATTATGCGGAATTTTTATTAAAAAAATTACCATAAATAGATATTTGTAAAATATATCACAAATAAAATTTTAAAATATATCAGGAGATGGAAAATATTTATAATATTCACTTTTGTATCCTATTTTGTTTGAAAATTATAAATGGATGGATAACAAAAATACTGGTCAATTTTCACAAGTCTACTATAGCAATTCATTAATTAAACATGTACACACGGAGTCAGTTGTAGCGCCATTTTGTGTAGCTTTGCACGTCTACTAATTGTCTTTATTTATCATTATATGAACGCACATTAATGTCATTTAATATGGCGCTACAGCTGTCCTCTATAGCATAGCCACTTTTAAATGCATTTATTGAATCGCTAATCTATTAGTATATGTACATCATAGAGAAAGGATAAAGAAATGTATATATTCACAAAAATAAAGTAAAGACTTGAATATAAGCCTGGAGATTTTGCTCATAGATGGCCGAAATGTTTTGACCTGGGCTGTTTAACATCACTAGTCTTTGAAGTAGAAATTTGCAAATGCCTAGCCAGGCTAATATTTGATTTTTTTTTAGACCTAGCAAAAAAAAATTAACGGGCCCTGTCAGATTTTTTATTATTTTTGGAAATAAAGATTACTACAATCCACATTATGGTTAAGTTTTTATTTGCTCATATTTAATCTTAATTCTGAAAACATGGTCAGATCATAAGCGTAAACAGTATCTTGCGGGAGGGAAGCACTATTAGGTGGGGTTTTCCTCCTAAAATCCTATTGGAGACATTTAAGTCAACTTATTGTAGATTTGGCTATATTAGAATTTATAAAAAATAATTTTGAGTTTTAAAATATGAAGTATCACCGATATTTTAAATAGTTAACTTTTACAAATTATCTTTATTGTGATATAGTGTTTACATTGAAGGGAAGGGAGTGATGTTAGTGATCTGCGATTATGGCCTAATTAAGAAATTTAATTTTTAATCACATGACCTCTCAGAGTTAACTGAAAAAAAAATGATTAAATTTTATTTAAATAAATTTTTTATATATATTTATATCTCTCCCATCTTTAATTCTACATATTTGTTTATTCCTTAGGTTACGGATTATCACGATCTTCAACAGGCCTCATTGTTAAATTCCATCCCGAAATTTGTTATAAATAGTTGTTCGGCCCTATCCCAAACTTTTGTTTAAATTTGTCCCAAAACAGAACCTAAATGAAATAATAATCAGCCCAGCGTAAATTTATTTAAAGAAAAATTAATATAATTTTAATTGTAAAAGAAAAATATCCTACAAAAATAAAAAAATATTGTCAAGAATTTTAAAATTGATTTTTTTAAAAAAATTATTAGGCCCAAATTATTATTTTTAAATAGGCCCAGGCCAGGATTTTCAAATCTATAGTTGGGGGTGTGCAGGGTAAAATTTTTTATTAGCTTAAATGCTATTTATGAGAACAGGTAGATTTTCTGGGGAAGGGGTGAGGGTTGTTCTCCTTGCCACTTTATGGCTATGTCTATTTCTCAAATCATCATTGAAAAAAGATAAGACATAATGCAATGTATTAGGCATATTGTTTAATTTCTTGATTTTATAAATGTTATAATCCATAAAGTATATAGTTTTTCCACTCCCCATTATTGTTAAATAATTGTTTCTTTTAAAGTTCAAGGCCTTATATTTAAAAACTGAGCCGGATCGGGCCTGGATTTTAAAAATCTGACTGGGTAACCTTATAAAAAGTTATAACTGGGTACAAATTTACCTGAGCTAGGTCATGTGGAGGCCTGAAATTTTGTCTCTCAATGATTTCTAACTTCTATATTATTACTTGAATGATATTATTCTCGAAATCAATAATGCCACCTATCTCATTCAATATAAATGATAGAGTATCGTTTAATAAATTTGTCACATATCTTTTGTATAATATGGAAGACATTTTGCCTGGAATAATGCTTGCAACTCAAGTTAGGTATGCTGGAATTAATAGTATTAACCATTTCCACGGAAACAAAATGTTCCCCAATCCAACAGTTATTGAGGCATTCAATATTCCCATTTGAGACAAAATCTTTTAGAAGAACCAACATGACAAAATTGATTTGGAATTCACCATTTATATATTTGTTTTAATTATATGACAATAATTTGACTTTTAATAAAATAGATACTTTTATAAAAGTGTATATAGAAACAGATATGACATTTTTGTATCTAGATATACTTTAACAACTTTGATTTATTCAAAATATATTTATTGGGTAATTTTTATGAAAAAACTAATAAGTAATATTAATTATTTTTTGTATTTTATTCTATTTTTTTTTCCAAAAATTAATGTAAAATTTTGGACATGTTTTATAATTTTTTAAATTTGCAAAAATTTATATTTTAAGGTTTTTTCAAAGCATTTTGGACACAGCCATATAAATATAGATGCCTTTTTTGATAGATTTGACATGGAATGCCCAAAATCAAATAACTAGAAAATTTGGGATAGCATATAATGGCTGATATGGGGTAAACTGATTGTGAGGCATGGTTTATTTAATGGGCTAGGAAGACCTGGCATGTAAAATTTATTTGTTTTGTAACCAATTCCCATATAAATTCAGTAACATGCTTTAATAAAAATATATCTATTCAACTTATAATCAATGTAACTGTTATTATGATTGAAATAAATGAAGGTTAATATTAAACATGCAAGTTTTTTTATTGTTTCTCAAAAAATTTTAACAAATTGCCAACATGTATTAAAATAAATTAATGAGAAAATTCATAAATAGCCTAGCCAACTCTATCTCGTGGAATGATTCGCAATTCAGATCCATATTTGAGAAATATAGTTCCTATTAAATATATATAGAAATAAATAAAATATAAATAACTATATTATAAAAATTGCAATAATAAATCTCAGGAAAATTTTACAAAATATTATGAACAAAATTAAGAAAATGATTGCACATTTAGATTTGTATATTTTGTTAGGTGTATCTAAAATAAACTGATTACTATTTTAAAAAAATTCATACTATTTCTTAGATTTTGGAAATCTTTTAATAATTACCTGCAGTAGAAGATGGTGTTATTCCAATTCCATCATTACTTATGATTGCACTTGTGTTAGGATCAATCTTAAACTAATTATATATTTTTTATATAATTATAAAAAAGCAATATTATAAAAAAGCAAACTTCTTCAGCTGCATATTTGATAACTTGTATGAAAGGGGTATTTTCGGGAACACTTAATCTAAAATAAGTTAAAAATCATTTATTATGTTCAATTTGGAATATTTTATGTTTGATAACGATATAAAAAATATGATTCAAAATAATCAAAAGTATTCATAATTTACACTTTGTATGGCAATTTAGGATCTGATGTCAAGGTAATTTTAAATGTAACCTTTGACCTAGATTAATATTATATTATAAATTTAGTTAATTTATCTATACATAATAACATCTAGTAAAAGATTTCACAATCGTGGGCAATATGATCGTATGAGACAATATTTTATGCTAAATAATAGCCGTTTTTTAGGGTGTCCAAAAAATAATTAATCAGCTGCTTTTAATAATTTTAGAAATATTTTTGGCGATATCTTCAAAAATTCTAATAACTTGCATTATGAAAAACCTAAAATATTATTACTTAGAAAAATCTATATTCTTTAAATTATTGTCTATTAGTGATGAAGGCGGAGTGATGATTTGCTTAAATAATTGATGTTTGAGGTGTAATTATAGATGTAATTAGGGGATAAATATATGGTGGTAGCCATCCAGGATATGGTTTTTAAATATTTCTTATTTGAATTTGACATTTAAATGATATGTATTTGGCTTGAGGAACCCCGATATTAAAGATGAATCGATATTGAGGTGCTAATACAAGCTATATGTGAAGGATATAATACACATCCGGATATAATACAAGCTATGCGAACTGTGGGAAGATAGACAATGATGAGATGAAGGAAAAGGATAAAACAAAATGGGGGACAATGGATCAGAATAAGGTTCTAGTGTTTGACAGAAGAAGAGCAATTGATATAATAAAAAGAAGTGAAATATGGCAGGGATATTGATTATAACCTTATTGATATATACTAGTGTGATCTGCGAATTATGTGGATATGACATACATTAATGTGGTGAGAGAATTATGTATTGCGATATTATTTATCGTGTTAAATTAAAGTTTTATAAATGGTATGCTAAAACTATACATGTTCTGCATAGCAATCAACTGCAAGTGATTTCAAAGCGGATATCTGGAATATTGTGGGAGTATAGAGTTTCTGAAGAGAGAAAGTGAAACATGTGGAATGAGGTAATGTTTTGTATTCAGGTGGGTGGTGTTTTGATGTTACAGGTTATTTTTGAATCAGTCATGACATCTTCTTACAAGCTAATGTGAATTAGTAAGATTTAGGCTGCTTTCATAGTGGAGACGGATCCGATTTCACGTCAAAACATCTGATTTGACGGCGTCCGACAAGGCTTTCATAGTGATTTTTTTTTAACGTTTCAACTTAAAACAGATTAGACATTATTTTATTTTTTAAAATGAACCAATATTCTTTATTTAAATTATATATGATATATGATCTCTTATTCAAGAAAGAAAAAAATATAGTTAATTCGAAAAGGAGGAAGGAGGGAGCATATTTTACTTTGCTGCCAAAATTACTTATAGATGACCTCAAGTTTTATAATTACATGTGTATGAAAAAAGTGAGTATATTTTTATATATAGTATTTTCACTTTAAAAAATAGATCTTATTAAAAATAAAATTACAAAAAAGAAAACTATATAAATTTATTAAAATTAGTTTATTATATATATATATATATTAAATTAATTTTATAATTAATATTGAGATATAACCCTAATATTACATATAATAAGAATGAATATTTACAATAATTAATATAACATTTAATAATATTATAATAATTAGGCATTTAAAAATCATTTTTATGCTAATTTCTTGATACTTCATTTGATCTAGATACCTAGCAACTGGTAATTCATATGTCACCTTGTCATATTCTCATAAACTTGGGGTATCAACTATAAAACTAATAATAGGAGAAAATACAAAAGCTATATGGGATATTATTCAACCCATCCATATGAAGGTCCCAACATTGGAGATGTTTGAGGAAGTTGCTAAGGGCTTTGATGAAAGGTGGAACTTCCCAAACTGTATAGGTTTAAATTTTATTTATATCAAACAAAAGATAATTATATTTTTTATTTTATTATTTCATACTATATTATTATGTTAATATTTTATAAGGTGCCATTGATGGGAAACATTGTAAAACAAAAAAGTCTCCATATTCTTGAACCCAATTTTATAATTACAAGCATGGATTTTCAATAATCCTTCAAGCATTGGTGGATCATAATGGCAAATTTATGGTTATAGATGTTGGCACTTATGGAAGCCAAAATGAAAGAAAATTTAAATATAATAAGTTTTGATCTTGTTGGTTCAAATTATCCTTTATGGAACCAACAGAGTATTAAAAATAGTTCTGATAAAAATAAAAATATAAGAAACTTATTTAGCAATTATTTTAATAATAGACATTTGCCCTGGCAAACTAATATATTAAATTAATATTTATTTTTTCAATATTTTGATTTTATATGTATTAAATTTCTTTATATTTTTTTGGTATATATTTTCTTTTTATAAAAATACAAGAACTTGTTCATAAAATAATTATTTTGTACCAATTTCCCATGTTTTTGTTTAATATATTCTTAAAAAAAATTTATACATGTAAATAAATATTATCAGCTATTTTATTAAATTTAAATACTTGGTGAATGGGTAATAAGATTTATTAGAAATTGATACTGAGGTCTGTATTACTACTGATTTTTGAATGTGACATTTTTTTAAAGAAGCTTATATAAGAAAAGGATCCTGAGTGTAAATATCTTGCCTACTTAGTAAGCCTTGACTAATCAAATTTATTTTTATCAAACCTTTCCTGATATGGTACTTAAAATGATATAATTATAGGTCAGGCTAAGTTTAAAAAGCACAAAGCAAATATTTATTATTTTGTAATAAAAAAATTATAATATGTTTAACAATTATAATATATTTATTTAAAAATATAAATATTAAAAAATATATAATTTATTTTTTTAATTGACTTTTATATAAAAAAATCATTTGCATAATGTTCATTTTCACTTTATCTTTGTGATCCTGTGGTAAAGATGACAATTCTTCATCTATAAATTTAGCAAAATCACCTAAAAATATAAAACAAAGGTAATGAATGATCATATTGTTTGCTCAATTATTGATAGTATTTAATTTAATTTAAAAAATTAAGTTTGCTCCTAAATAATTTTTCAAAGATATTGATTAACATTGTAATACCAAATTTAAGAATTAAATAGTAAGCTTAATCTTTTTATCTAAATACTTAGATGAGATATATTAATACAATAAATTTAGCAAAATCACCTAAAAATATAAAACAGAGGTAATGAATGATCATATTGTTTGCTCAATTATTGATAGTATTTAATTTAATTAAAAAAATTAAGTTTGCTCCTAAATAATTTTTCAAAGATATTGATTAACATTGTAATACCAAATTTAAGAATTAAATAGTAAGCTTAATCTTTTTATCTTAATACTTAGATGAGATATATTAATACAATAAATTTAACTCATCACCTAAAAAATATAAAACAGAGGTAATGAATGATCATATTGTTTGATCAATTCTAAATATATATATAATTATTGAAAGTGTTCAATTTAATTAATAAAATATATTCAAAAAAATTTATGTTATATTTATAAAGTTTTAATACCTGATTCACCAAATTGTAGGTCTAAATTTATCCAAAATTCTGATTTTTTGCGTGAATCCTTGTAACTTTCATCAAATTTATCATATATAAATTTAGATCCTCTTACAGCTTCAATTAAATCTAACACATTAATTTTCATTTTTAACATGAACAAGCTAAATTATTAGAAATAAAAAATTATATTTAGTTATTTTTAACAAGGTAGAGTAAAAGAGAAGATAAATGGAATAGTTATGATAAAATGCTATTATAATTAATTCAAAAAATTCTATTAGTTTAATGTATATATGTATTATGATGTTTGAATATTAGAATTAAAATAAAATTCTATTTAGTTATGATAAATAAGCTTAGTTTTTTAACAAGGTATGTTACAAATAGAGAAGACAAATGGAAGAGTAAAATTTAACTCATCACCTAACTATTTAAAAAATTCTATGTTATATTTATAAAGTTTTAATACCTGATTCACCAAATTGTAAACCTAGATTTATCCATAATTTATAACTATAAAAAAATTATAAGTAACGTTATAACGCTTTATAAAATTTGCCGGATCAAAAAGTCAAAATGTTTTGACTTCAAAATTTGCCGGATCCGTTTTCAAGACGGAAGGTATCGGAACGGACGCACTATGAACGTATATATCATTTTTAATGAGATTGACTTTTGACGGAACGGATGTAAAAATCGGATCCGTCTCCACTATGAAAGCAGCCAAGGTGAAGATGTCATAATAAACACTTTTGGTAATATTTATGGTCTCAATGTCAATCAATTTTTAATAATATATCATTCGCCAATTTGAAAGAAAAAATATATTAATAATTTATTCATAAGGTAATTCAGTTAATTTCCACAATTGTCATAATTCAAGAAATCAAAATTATGAAAAATATCAATTGGCATTTTACTAAGAAATTCAAATGTTAATTCATTATTAAGTAAATATTTCCTTTTTATGTATTCAAATATGTCCATTATGATTGATTTACATTTAAGTTATTTTAATAAGATAATTTATATCATAATCTCGGCATATAATTTTAATCTATATTATAATTTTACGATATCCTCACTACGTCATCGTGACGTCATGTCATCGGTACGTATATATTTTTATTTTTTTTATTTGTTGATTTTATTTATTTATTTTATAAAAATAGATGAATGGAATTTCGAGAATTGATGGTGTACACATACCTAACATGGATTGAGAGATTTGAAAAATCGTCTTTGAATTGATATAAACAATATTCCCTCAACTTTCTAAATATGAATGAAATAAATGATGTGAATAAAAAGATTCAGGCTAATATTTCATTTAATCCTTTCTTTATTTTTTAGATTACCTTATCAATTTTCATCTCATATTATCAATTACACATTAATAAATTCTCTACAAGATACTCAACTTGTATATTTATTTTGAACATACTCACAATTTTTGTCAGTACTTACATTACAATTTTTTATACTCATATTTTTCTTTCATAACCAATAATTAAGAAGATAATCAAGTATATTCAAATATTTAAATATCCTTATCCTAACTTATTTATAATCTCCAATCCTTATAAATAACTCTTTCTTTATTTTTTTCCCCTCCCTTAATGAATTTATTTATCACTAAATTTTATTATCTCTTTTCTTTCTATCTCTATTATCTATTAACCACTATTTCTCAAAATCTTATCAATTCCTTTAATTTAATTTTTATTATTTTTATAATATAATAATTTATACCTTCTTTTTACCCCCTTTTTTAATCTTATTTTTTAATTACCTAACAATTAATTAACCTTAATCTTAATAACATTACATTCATCATATTATTTTTTAACTTATAGAATATCATAATAGGCTTGATAAGTCCCCCAAAATTTTTTTTAATGATAGCCTTCCAACTACTAGAAATATGCATCTAATATTGACCCATCTACCGGTTTTACATTATTTTAATGTTTGTTTAATTTCAACAATAGTTTATTTATATTTTTGGCTGATTTCTTTATTTGTCTAGGCTAACCCTAATCCCTCACATTACTACAAAACATGATGAATCTATTAATAAAGATAAGCAAAATAATGACGATTAAACAAACGCCTTACCCGTTCTTGAGTTACTGGTAGACAAAATAATAAAGAACTACGTATGAAATGAACTCATCTGGAGATTTATTTTGTTTTTTTTTATCTTATGTTTTATATCTATGTTTATTTTATTTTCACCCATTTCTCCAAATGATATTTCTATCACCACTACCACAATCCCTATGCCACCTCCGCCTATTTTTTAACAAATATAAACATTTAATTCTGTACATTCATTCACTTCACTAGAAGTTAATATAAATATTACTTTATCCGATTCTCTGAGAAACTTTCATGAATATTTAGAGGAATTTTCAAACTTGAATGTACAGTACGGCCAATTTCTTCAACTTTATTAATGGAAAAATATGCAGTATTTCTGTCGTGGCCTTTATAACAATACTTACGACCGTTTTATGGTTGAGTTAACATTGTCATTCATGATTCTATTTTAGAAGGGGATACCAATGCTGACATTGACAGAAATATCGTTTTGCGTGTTCAAACTTGAATGTACAGTACAGCCAATTTCATCAACTTTATTAATGGAAAAATATGCAGTAGTTCTGTCGCTTCCTTTATAACAATACTTATGACCGTTTTATGGTTTAGTTAACATTGTCGTTCATGATTCTATTTTAGAGGGGGATACCAATGCTGACATTGACATAAATATCGTTTTGCGTTCTTCTTTTACCAGTATCTCAAGGCATTGGCATACATCTTTATCAGGACGTATTGTGTTTTGTACACTGCTTTGGTAATCCGTCATTACTTTCATCTACAACCCTAAATGATATAAAATTATACATTAATTATTTCCTCTCCAGACGACCGCCCAGATTTATTTTGTCACTTTTTCCATCAAAAATTAAAATGTCAACAAGGATTTGCTCTTAATTTTATCAAATACATAATAAATATTCCTCATTATTTTTTAAAAGAATTATCCTAAATTTATGTCAATAAAAAAAATACTTATATGAATAATTTGCATATAAGTTTCATTAGTGTTTAATGGCATTTTTGTAATTTAAATAGACAGCATTTTTTTTACTTAGCATAAAAAAATATATATCCCTTATAAAATTCTTTGACAAATAATTTCAGAAATGCAAGACATACATTAAAATCATCTGAATAACAACAATAACCTTATATAATAAACAACATATTTTTTTAAATATAATTTTATTTGATCATATTACAAAAAAGTATAAGAGTCGATTATTTTTATTTTATTTGTCGTGATTCTCTAATAAGTGGTTGCCCAGGCCTTCCCAGTTTCCCTTAATACGGAATTTACATGTTTTTTTTCTTCCATATTAGACTAATTGTTAAATCAGATAATTCCTGTTCATGTGATGATATTAAAAATTTAACTATCTCCGAGGCTGGAAAAAATTTTCAAAATTATAATGGGTAGGACTGGGTTTGGAACCTCAAAATTAATATTAGCTTGCACCTACTTTGGAATATCTTTTACAAATTATTAAGGGTTGAGCTGGGCTTGATAAACTTTTTTATAATTATAAGATCTTGGATGCTTCCTAATATTGTGAGCTTGAACCTGGCATGACATCTATCGTAAAAAAATGAATAAAAATCTCATTCCCTGTCATTTTTGACGGGTTTTCTACTAGTTTATAATAACTTTTCTTCTTACGTGGATTTTAGAATTATTTGTAAATCATCATTGGTTACACTATATAGAATTCATAGCCTATCGTCCAACTTCAATATCAGTTCTTACTAGGTCGTCACATTAGATTAGGTGTTGGTCATCATATTCCAGTCCACCACCCAGAGCCGGGGCACCATGAAGAAAGAAGCTTGAAAGAACGTGCTAGGGAATATTTTTGGTTCTTGGTCATATCATTAGGTTAGGCATTGGTCATCTCATTCAAGTCCACCACCCAGAGCCGGGGCATCATGAATAAAGAAGTCCTCGGAACACTAAAATAAAGAATGTTTTAAAATGTTCATTTTATTACTTTTTTAATCTTCTATTTTTATATTTTTTACAAACCAAAATTAGAATATAAATTTAAAAGTTTAAGTCATAAAACGAAAAGTAAAACTAAAATAAAAATATAATATGAATAAACAGAATTAAATGAATGTGCGTTACATAAATTAAAACATATTACTATTCAACAACCAAAATATAATTCCTATAATATAACAGTAAGAATAGTTACTAAAATATTGTAAAATATTCTAGATGCTGTTAAGGATAAACATATTGACAATGATTATAAAGCATTCATAATCCTTTTCCTTTGGAACCTTATCTTATAGCCCATATAAATGAACATTCATGACATTAGCTTTATTATAGTTTTGGACAACACAGATATTTAAAATTTTGATATTCAATTGATATTTATTAAAGTATTAGTAATACTGGCATCTAAGTAAGATCCTGGGTGGGGGGGGGGCATTATTAATTATGATAAATTCTCCTCATATTTTTTAAATAAACTCCTCTTTTCTTCTTGCTATTACTTTTTGGTATTTTTCAATGGTGTTGAAATTGGATCCCCTTTCTCTTTATTATTCTTAAATACCTTTTTTTGCTATTTTTATATTAGCCTTTTTAGCATAAAGCAAAAAGTTACTTATAATTTTTTTATTTTAATTATTTACAATTATTAAAATAAAATATTTTAACGGGTTTCTGATTCTAAAAAACTCAGGATAATAAAAAGTAAAATAAATTTAAAAAAACATATTAATCATGTTACCTACTTAAACATAAAGCTAATAAAAACAGTACTGATTGGAGAATGAAGAGCGATAACAATCGACAATAATGACATGTTTTTAACATTTTTTTCAGCGGCGCTGACTCCATAGGAACGATCATCTAGCTCTCAATCTATTTAAATATATTATAAAATAGATATTATCCACTCATATTATTTTAAACATCAAATTAATTTAAAAAATAACATACTCTATAAAATATTTATGTCATATCTGCGTTAAAATAAGGTTTTTTATATGCAAGGTTTATCTTTTAGGTAACAGATATTGTTTAAATGTAATGTTCGGTGGTAAACTCTTAATATTTGGCGTAAATATATACTGTTACTTATTTAACACATCAATACTCTGGTCAGCGTCTACATGACAGGATTTTCACTAGATGCAAACCCCTTTAAAAACCTTTGCCTACCACCCCCCCCTAAAAAAATTATCGCCTTCGGCGGCCGTGTCAAATTCAATTAAAACCTCCATTATTTACAATGAATTAATTACTATGTCATTATGAGCTTGCTGAAATATCTAAACCTTTTAGAAAGTTTTATTTGGAAAACAATGTGAATGATTGTTTGCAATATATATTTGGTCGATGAATTGTATTATAATAATTCTATGATAAAAGTATTAATTTTTACAGCAATAAATTTTATCTTATTTCATCTCAAAATTTAATAGATAACCCCCAAAAAATTTATCTTACCCCCATTAACGCAACCTGCCCCCTATCCCCCTCAAAAAAATAGGATGCGAATTGTTCCTACCCCTCCCGCTCATGTAGACGCTGGGTGGTGTATATGAAACCACAGGCATGCTAGAAATCATATTTCATAAAAACGGTTAAATATTATGATCTGGATTATTCAGTAGCTTCATCAAATATATCTTAGAATCTATATTCTAAATTTCATATATTTCGGTAGAGTAGTTTTTAAGATATAAGCAATTGTGACTGATTGAAGTTGGTGAGACCCCACTGTAATAAATTAATAAATGATTATTTATGTATATTGTATATTAAAACAGAATCGAACATTCGAAAAATAATAAATAAAAATTTGATATCAAAAATAAATTAAAATATAAATCAGTGGTCGTATTGTTTATAATTAGTAGTTGGTATTACTACAAATGGCGACGATAAATGGAGAAAATAATTCCTTAAATGGAGATAATAATTCCTTAAATGGAGAAAATAATTCCTTAAATGGAGATTCAAAAAAAAAATAGCGGATTTATCTACGATTAAATTTGATAAATTCGAGTTGGATACTTCTATCCACAGATATTTTTCTCAATGAAGCCAGTTTTCGGTTAAAAAACGTAAGCCCATCTGAATGTCAATATAAAGATATATTTTTAACATTTTTTGGCAATAAGAATATTGAGTTGGTGGACCGTTTTTGTTATCCTGATTCGATCGAAACTTTATCTTTTAAGGAAATTAAGTCAATATGTTTTAAACTATTTAAACCGACGTCAACAGCTTTTGCTTCTAGATTTGATTTCGTTAGATTACGGAGAACAACTGAAACCATAACTGAATTTGCAGATAAAATTAAAACAATTGGCAAGCGTTGTCATTATCTTAATGATATTTACGAGCGTTTACGTGATCAGTTTATGGTTGGCATGGAAATACCGGGATTGGAAAGAGATCTTAGAGCTCTATATCCCGACGGTCTTGATAGAGATAATAATGTACTGACTTTTCAATTTATTCTTGATCTGGCATTAGCTTCTGAGCGAGCAGATAAAGAAATGGCAAATAAAAATATGCCAGTTGTTAATAAGATAAATGTTAATAACAAAAGAAATGATAATGATAATGATAATAATTATAAACATCCAATAAAATCGACGACTACAATTGATAAAGGCTATAATAAAGTCAAGTATAATAATACATTTGATAAAGAGAATAATAAATACAAATATAATAATGATAAAGATTATAATAAACTTAAATGTTATAAATGTGGTTTTATTCATAACCGAGAAGTGAGATGTCCAGCTACAAATGCGGCATGTAATAAATGTAAAAAAATTGGTCATTTTGCAGTTTGCTGTAAATCAAAGAATTTAAATTATATAAGAGTGTCATCAAGTGATTCTATTCATAATATTTGGAAGATTCAACAAAATCGAGAGAATCGAGCAAAACTAACTGCAGAGATAAATGGGTTAGATCTTGAATTTGATTTTGACACTGGTGCACAAGCGTCATTGATAGGAATTGATATATGGACAAGTATTGGGCGACCAAAAATTAGGCCAACCAGTCCATTGACTGCATATGGTGATCATCCGTTAGACGTCAAGGGCGAGACCCAAGTCAATGTTAGGATTGGATCACAGACAAGGACTCTACCAGTGGTAATAATGAATACAACTGGGGTGCCTCTTTTCGGATTACCATGGATTATATTCAATTTAGAAATGCCTCGTCAGGTTATGATTAAACAAGTACGCAATTTGGTCAACAATATTGAAAAAGAAAAATGTTGCATAACACTAGATTCTAGAATTCGAGATTTGATTAATAAACACCAAGAAATTTCGGAAGAGAATCAAGATTCTAAACATGCTTTGGATATTCGAAGTATTAATTTGGATGATATGCAATTGTCAGAAAATATTCTACGAAAAGAGTCGAAGCAAGATTTAATATTAAAAAAAGTAGCCATACATATTCAGCAAAGTTGGCGAAACTTTGATCGTTATAAAGATAAAGAAATAGTTAATTTTTATAATCGACGGGAAGAGCTTTCTGTCGATCGTGATATTATAGAATGGAATGGGAGATTGGTTATTCCTAATAAATTAAGAAATGCAGTGTTAGGAATGATTCACCGGGGACATCCTGGGGAAAATGCAATGAAATCTATTTTTAGATTGTACTGCTGGTGGCCCAGATGTGATGTTGATATAGAAAATTTTATCAAAATATGTTCTGGATGCCAGAAAAATAGACCTAGTATTCAAGAAGTACCTCTATATTCTTGGACTGTTGGAAAGGAACCTTGGGAGCGAATCCATATTGATTTTGCTGGACCAGTAGATTCGCGATACTGGCTAATAGGTGTCGATTCCTATTCCAAATGGTTAGAAGTTGATCTAATGCAAAATACCTCTGCTGATGCTATGATAAAACGACTAAAAAAATGGTTTGCTAGGTTTGGAATACCCAAGTACATTGTGTCAGACAATGGACCACAATTCTTATCTGGGGAATTCCGTAGGTATTGTGATTTAAATAACATACGTCATATACGTTCAGCACCCTATCATCCAAAAACTAACGGATTAGCTGAACGTACAGTACGAACTTTGAAAGGTCGGTATTATGCAACGAGAGATTCAATTAGCGATCCCGAAGAAGCTATGACACAGGTTTTAACAACCTACCGATTGGGAGAGCATAGTTCCACAGGGAGATCTCCTGCTAAAATTATGTTTGGGAGGCAATTGAAAACAAGTCTGGATTGGATCCGACCAAATGCCGAACACGAAATAGTAAGGGCTAATGATAAACAAAGCCTTCATCATGATTTACATTCAAAGGAAAGAGAATTTGAAATCTCACAACCTATATGGTTAAATAATGAAAATATCAATGGTTGGAGAGAGGGAGTAATTAAAGAAAGAATAGGACTTTATTCTTATATTGTTGAATCTTCCGGGAAAACATTACGGAAGCATGCAGATCAGTTAAGAAATCGTTTAGTTATCCCAAATCATGAAAGTTCTTTGGAAGTTACAGAAATGGTTGTGCCAGTGAATGAAGCAAATACAAACACAAATACAAATACCACATCACGTTGCTCATCAAGAAACCGTAAACCTACAAAGAGGTTTATTGAAGAAATCTAACTTTAAATTGTTTGAAGGAAATGTAATAAATTAATAAATGATTATTTATGTATATTGTATATTAAAACAGAATCGAACATTCGAAAAATAATAAATAAAAATTTGATATCAAAAATAAATTAAAATATAAATCAGTGGTCGTATTGTTTATAATTAGTAGTTGGTATTACTACACCCACCTAAATAAATTTGCATGTTCTATATTTTTTTTTATATTTGAATGTATTAGTGTAATTTTTTTTTATATTGAAGACCATATTATGAATTATCATGATTATATGATGGACAAGTTATTTTTTTTATATTTTATATTTGAAATTTGAAAAAGTAAGCTTTTTTAAAATTTTTTTGGCACAAATTATAATTATCCTCATCATCTTTAATCTAGGCTTAAGAAATAAAATTATTTATATTTTATCAAACTTAAGGTTAAATCTATCTTATATCCAAATATAAAATAAAAATAAAAATATTAGAGATATATATATATGAAATTAGGGTCTATTAAACCCCAACCGAGTACAAACGTCATTTTTTTCTCCGGAGTATTGAAGGGTTAAGAATAATCGTAAATAAAAAATTTCCATTCATTTAAAGTATAATAATTATATAATAATAGCAGAAAAAAAGTATTAAGTATCTATTAAAAACTGCATAAGTACTAAATTTATAAAAATATTGTCACACTCTAAAATATTTAAAATTAATAAATATTAAAAACCAATATTCAGTAATAATATATATTATTTAAAGATTATAATAAATCTCTATTGTAGATAATTTAATATAGGTAATTATAATAATCCCGTATTTTGGCCTATAATTTAAACCTCCATTTGACATCTACAAATCTCTGCATCAATATAATATTTTGTTAGTGAAGTAGTTTGTTAAGAATTTCATATGTTATTTTTTTCGGTGGGAATGCAATGAATAAAAATGAATTTTAATGGGAAAAATGTCTATAAAAATTTATGCCAGAGAGAGGTAGTATATTTTATGATTTTATTAAAATATTCTCTTTAGTATGGGCGAAAAAATGTTCAAAATACCACTATAAGAAAATATAAATTATTTGATATACTCTTTCGAAATCAGTACATTGACAAGTAATCTATACTAATTATTATTTTTCTTAAATTACTTATAATAAATTCGCTATTTATATTAGTTCCTGATTACAATATTAAAAGTAATAAAGAAAAGCCAATAAGCTCTTCCAAATTATTACTTTTCAATAGCCCAAACCATAATAAATATTCTAAAGCCTAAATTTGAAATTAGTGCTGCCAAAAGCCTTGATACATGCCCTTTTTAAAAAATCACTAAATCATCTAAATATATTACTTTAGCCTTAAGATTTATTAAAAATGTCAAACCTTTCCATTTATGGTAGTGTTGTTAAACCCTCAATTTGAGCTGATTTTTTAAAATAGCTAGCTCAATATTTTTGCTAGATAAATATTTTATAATCCTCAAGATTTTGTTAATAGATGTTAAAACCTTTTTGCCATCTATGGGCAAAATCTTAAGGGTTGTGTAATATTTTTCTGGATTGAGTGGTCAAAGAGAGTTGTTTGGCAAACTTTATGTACAAAATCTTGAGGTTTAAGTATTTTTTTTGGATAGAATCTTGATTTAAGTATATTTTTTTAAAAAACACCTGAATTTAGGTTTTTGACAATACTACACAAAATTATAAATATTAATTTTAAAATTCATAATAGGAGGCTTGACTTATGATTTTATTTAGTCGATGAAAAAGAAATTGTGTTTTAAACTTATTAATTTTATTATTTTATAAAATATTTGAAAATTATTACTATAACCCTATTGAGGTCAAAATTTAAGCCTAACCCAAATATTTTTTATTTCCATTTTCAAACCCAACAGATTGAAGCCTGGCTCAGATTTTATTAATTTTTTATTCACCTTGTCTGGATTTTGCTTATTTTATGGCCCATTCTAATTTTTATTCTGTTATTTTATTTGAAATATTATTTTGCAGATTATTAACAATGGAAATTGAAAATATTAGCAAATAACTAAAGGTTGAAGGACCCATTATATTCCAACCTGTTTGATTATTATCATATTCATAATCCAGGATGAGAGTTCTGTTGGGCTGGTCTGTCAGTCTGACCCATCTGGAAATTATTGGAAATTATGTTTGGGACCAGCCTAGATTTTAAAAAATAATACCATATTACAAATCAAGCTGGGCTTCTGATCAGACCCACAGCTCTCTGATATTTAGCATTGCTAAATTACTTAACTTTGACCATCTCTATTGTGGCTTAGTCAAGCTTTTAGCCTAAAAAATTGAATTTCAGCCTCTAAGTTGAGTCTCAACTTGAAGATTGATTGGAATATTTTTGGCTAAAATGGTGGCTACGCTGTTTTGTAGTTTACTAAAGTTAGGTAGTTTAACAACACTACTGATATTTATTATAAAATTTGAGTTTAAAATCATTATGTTAAGCATATAAAACACATACCATCAGCTGTACTAGGTTGTTTAAGATTAAATAATAATTGTTTAAAATAAAATTTATAATTGCAAAAATATAAATAATATATTAACATTTTTAAATAAATACAAAAACAATGGTACAACAAAATATTATGATTTATCCCCATAGCACCAAGAGTTAGAATTTGAAAAAATAGTTGATAGCTTGTTATAAATTAATAATGCTTATCATATAGTTTTTATACTGCCTTTAAATTAAATACTTTCCAAAGCAGTGGCTTATCTAGGATTTTTTTTTGGGTAAAGATGGTGGGTCAGAGTGGCAAATTTTTTTTTAAAAAATAGAAATTAAATTACCAATCACCAGTATTTTTTTGAATTGTAATTGCTAGGGCTGCACTGATCCACAGTTTTTTTAACAGACCCTATCTGATATTTATCCCAAACAACTACCATTTCCAATATTTTTAATTAATTTTTTTGTCATTATTATATATAATATTAGATAATGAGAGGGGAAAAAAATATGTACATAATTTTTTTCGAAAGCTTTTTAATTAGAATACTTAAAATTGAAAAAAAGTCTCAGAATGTATCCTGGTTCGATTGACTAAACAGAATGAAAATTAAAAAAAAACAAAAAAAACGTGAACAAATACAAAAAATAAGAGCCACCAAATAGTTAAAACTAGCTAAAATAAGGGATTTTTTTTAGACCTTTTTAAAATTCTAAAAATATATCTCAATCGAACGTCAATACCAAGGCTAATAATTTAAATTCTTTCTTAATAAAAAAAACAATGGAAATAAACAAATAGACAAATTCAAATGAACAAAAAATTTTGGGTAATTCTCTATTCTCTTTTCCTTATTAGTTTATCAATATATGCTTTACTTTAGTGTTGTTAAATGACCCAATTTGAGAAGGTTGGCCTGGACCAATCCTAACTTTATCTGAGAAAATTTCAAGAAGCGTTTTATAAATTATTTAAAATTTTTCGGGGGAGGGGTAGCTTTTATTCCTGGGATTTTTACTCTTCCTATTACCGTATCGAACGGAAAAACCGTTTCACTCAATTTAAGATTTTGACCAAAATAATATTATCCAAGCCTGGAGATTTTGCTCATAAAGGGCATTGACATCTATTTTTGCCAAATTTCTAGGCTTACATAATATCAATTTGGTAGACTCAAATGGGGCTTTTTAACAACACCAAATGCAATATTGAATTTTGAGTAGAACAATATGTAGTATTTATGATTATATAATTACAATGATTTTACTTACATTATGACAATAACTAACCATGCCCCCCCCCCCCCCTAATTGTTTCTTGAGCCTAAAAACACCATCAATACAGTAAAACTTGATTCCTGATAATTTAGGTAACGCCTTAATTTGACCAATTTTGATTCAAAATATAATTCCTATTCAACTAATATTGGTCTTGATAAATTGGGTAACTGAAGTCGGTACCCATATTAGACAGGTTTTATGGTATTTATTGAAAAATAAAAACTTGCTGCTACTAGATAACGTATATAATATTAAAAAAAATATATATATAATAATTAAATAAAATGTAATTGCTTTTTAGACTTAAAATAAATACCATAATATAATTCCAGTTAATTGAACAAAGAAAAAGGAAAGAAAAGAAAAGAAAAGAAAGAAAGAAAATAATTTCTAATCTATTAAAAAAATTAAAAGATCGATAAAAATTTTTTTTTATCGCTATTATAATTTTTAACAATTTTGTATTTATATTTTGTACTATATTTTATTTTTTTAAAAAAAAAGTCGTAATAAAAGTTTCATTTCAATACGCCTCCTGCCTATCTCTTTTTATTTTCGAGAATATTTCGCTATTAAAATAAAACTGTTTAAAAAAAATTTAATATGGCGATATAAACAAACTTTAGTCGCGAATGATTTAAATGGACCGGGGCTTGAGTGGTCAGGCAAGGTTTATAAAATAAAGATTTAAAACTTTAAAAGTCGAGTTATCGGTTTCCATATTGGTTTTAACCTGCAAAAATAATGCCCGAACAGGTCCACATCACGTTAACGCACCATTTTTTTTACCCTTTAATTTATCGATTTTAGAGACTTCCGGGCGGAATTGCTCATTTCTTGTATGGGTTTTAAAAATTAAAATTTAAAAATCGGGATGGTGTCGCAAAAAAAGAAATAAACGAATAAAAACATCTGGGCCTAAAAATATAAAATAGCGGGGATAGTAACTTAGATAGGTATGCAATTTGTTTCATAAGTAGCGTAAGTGTACTCGATAAAAAAAAATGGTGAAGTAGAGGCATTTTATTAAACCCGACGTGTCGTCTATTTATCACTGAACCATTTCTATTTTGATTTTTTTGAGAAATAAAATGGCATTTCGAAATATTATTGATATAATAATAACCTTTAAAAAATTTAGTTTATAAATAGACTATTAATTAAAAAAAAAAATTAAAAGACCTCGTGTGTATAAATAATTTGAAATTAATGATACAAAGATTAAATTAATTTTTTTATTAATTAAGCCTATTTAGTCACGTGTTCCTTGGTTTTACTCAAGATGGCGCCCATCTGATATCCTACGCCTCGACTTCTGACTGCCACCAGGCCATCCTCGATTACGGGCACGATTCCATCATCCATTCGGCTTCGGCAGCCGTTTCCGCTTTCCACGGGCAGCATTTCCAACTTTATTTGTGGTCGTTCGAGCCCCATCGCGGATTAAGACTAGTTTTTAGAAACCTATATATTTATTTTCCTAGCTTATTTTTTTTCGTTATTGCGAAGGGCGGAGCGGATTTGTTTTGATTTCATTTATAATCTACTCGTTTCATAAAATTTCTATTTTCTCGGTTATTTCTTCTCGCCGCATTTATAGTAAACGCGTTAAGTTGTTACAAAATCAAGCCAATAAATAGGTAAAAATTTATAAATATGAAGCGATATGATGATAACGCTATGATAAAATTTGAAAAACATATGTTGCAACGCGTTTATAAAAATATATGCGATACGATTATAAATATAATAGAGAATTCGATAAAAAGGTATATGATTTTTCATAAATATTATATAAAATAATTTTAACTTAAACTTAAATTTGTTTACCTTATGTTGGAACCAATCAGCTGTAATAACGCTGCGTTAAATATCGCACGCATTTACTATAAATGCAGCGTAACCCATATAACAATTTTTAAATGAGAATAATACAGATGATTAAGGGTCCATTTAGCCATTTTCAAAAAATGAGTTTTATGATCTCAACAAAATCTATAATAATTAATATTATCTATAGAATCGCAGCTCATTCTATTTCCTGTTTTCCTCTCCCGTTAAAGACTAGCGACGCCATTTTTTTAAAGCTTTGTAATTCTAAGATTCAAACACGGATTGAATGAATTTAAATGATATTTTTTAAAAATTTGGCTACCATTTTTTCCCCTCATCAAATATCGTCTGTTAATTATTTTTATAATTTTTTTTTCTATAAAAAGAAATTTGTTAAAATAAAAAAAAACAATGGCATCATATTCCAGAGTTGCCAATTATTATTTTTTTCTTCTCTCTTCAAATAATAACAAAATGGTGGTTACATTGTTTTTGCGCTCCTCGCGCATTCGTGACACATGGCAATAATTAATGAAACGTTGTTTAGATTTAGTAACAAGAATATCAACCAGTTTTTTAATTTAAAGTCGGTTGGCGCCCATCTTTCATTTTGACGCAATATCAGATGTTTCGTCACCAGACCTGACATATTATAAAAGTGAGTTTGCGGGGGTTTTTCAATGCGAAATAATAAGAAAAGTGAGATTACACGCGTGTGCAAAATTCTGCTTTACCATCAATTTGACTTTCAATAAAACTAATGAGAATGAAGAGCCAATTTTTCGCCGCATTTAAATGGGGAACATGAAAAAAAAATTTTGTTAATTGCTTTCACCGATTTTTGTTTAGATGAGATAAATCTTTACGAATTTTGTAAAAGCGTAATAAAATTATTGCATATTCATTGATATTTATAAGTTTTATAAGCCAACTATATCTACTATTATTTTTCAAAATGTTCGAACTTGATTTTATATCGTTCAATGTCATCACTTTAAGATATTCATATCTAATTATCATTTAAAATTATATCTTATTTTAGTTATATTGGATAATTGGTTTTTAAAAATAATTCTGAGCTACTTCTTTGTATGCTTCGACTTAGTTTTATTTCAGTGTCAGAAGACCCATTTAAGGAAGATTTTACAATTTGTACCGTCGTAAAATTCATGCTGATATTGAGCCTAAATAAAGAAACTTAAGAGATTTTATCTAATTTTAAGATTTCATGATTATTTAGTGGGATTTTCTAAAAAAATGTTCTGGATTTCGCGGGACATTTGGTCGCTTTATTCTGTTATTCTCTTAGGGGTTTGGGAAACTTGGAAGGGGTGGCACAAATATAGCATCTCGATTAGTAAAGGGATAAAGCGATAATTGCTGGAGTTCGGAAGTGGACACTTGGAAGGAAGGACTGAATTATGTATAATGATAAAATATAAATCCATCCCTCATTGAAACTTTCTATACACTTTTTTTATTTATTTTTATTTTTATAATAGCATTTTTTTATTAAAATTTTTTTTTATTAAACCCACCTTTCCATTTTATTTTATTTTATTTTTTTAATTTTTTTTTTTCGAAAAAATGACAGGAAATTGATTTATTTAAAAAGCGACAACTATAAATATTTTTTTTAAAAAAAAATGAAAAAGGAAATTTTTATTAATTCCTTTAAAATTTACACTAAAACACAAAATCTCATGTAATTTATTCAATTTTAAAATATAGAGCAAACTCGTTAATTTTATTTTCATGATCTGATTTAATCTTACTTCCTCCCGCAGGGTTATTCATCCCTCAATTTTTATCCACCATTTTATGTCCCGTTTTAATTATTTACTCGTATGTTCTATTTATCCATTCATTCATTCACTCTTATTATTTATTTTTTTTCCTTCTCAGTTCAACCGAATAATTCTCTTCAATCGGGAATACGTGAACGAGAACTCGTTCATTCTGGTCACCCAACCCAAACATTTTGGCGCGTCAATCATGTTGGAAAAATCGGCTCGCTCTTTGGCGGCGGAATGGAGGGTGAAAGATTCGCGAGATCTCGAAAACAAAAATATCGAAATCGAGCCGACGAATATGAATTCGCTTTTGATATACGCTTGCAAGTAATATTATACTCCTCTTTTTTAAGCTTAAGATATGTGTTTTATAATATAAACAATATAAAAAATAAATTCTATATAGTTTACCTTTTTTTTATATTCCTCTAGGTTTGTAAGTAATTGACAGTTATTATTATAAAATTATTGCTTACGAAAAGACAATTAGCCGCGGAGACAAAATGTCTCATATTATAGTGCGCATAAATTGAGCGTTTACGTTTTGCCGTAATTTTTTAATAAAAAAAACGTAACGCGTCCCTTGTTTAAATAGAGGTTGTCTTATCCGTCCGGTTCGACTAAACTGCAAATGCTTAGGTAAAAATTTTAGATATATATTCTATTAATTGAAGTGAGATTCATTTTCTTATGATATAATTAATTTATAAAAATTAAATTATTAGATATCATCAATAAATAAATAAATATACATTAATAGTTGTATTTCCTTTTATCTCATAAAAAATAGTTAAAATCATTTAATATAATTAAATTAAAAAAACTTATAGTTACATCTTAATTTTTTTTTAATATTAAATCCTTAAGTTGGCGTATTTCAATTAATAGAATATATATCAAATTTTTACCTAAGCATTTGCAGTTTAGTCAACCCCATATCCGTCTATTCAAATTTTTAAAAAAGTTCTAAAAAAATAGGATTTGTCTTTGGAAATTATTATCGTCTGCGTTCTTATTTCTTTAATTTCTAAATATTCCTTTTTAGGATATAATATAATATTAGGTTACAGTCCGCAATTACTATTATTAAAAAATGTTAAAAAAGCAAATAAGCTAAAATGGCTGACAAAATGGCCCCTATAAGTTTGAAGCGAGAGATTTAAAAATATTAAAAAATTTAAACTTTACAGATTAGACAGATTTTACTATTTAAAGTAAATTATTTATTATTTAATTAATTTGATATAAAGAAAAGTTTATTAATATAAATATTAGAAAATATATAATTTTAGTATTAAATATTTATATAAATTAATAATATAATATAATATTGAAAATACATATTTATTTAAATTAGATATAATATGTAAATTATGATGTAAATATATTAAATTGTAAGATTATAAGATTTTATTAAAATATAATAATTAATATAATTTATTTAATATATTTATAATATAAATTGCATATTTTAATATTATTAACATATTTAATAAATAGAATTTATTCAATATTATATATATTTTTTATAATAATTCATAACAAATTTTTCTTCTGCATTAGATAACTTATCTGTTTAACAATAAAAATATAAATCAATTTTTTTGTAATATTTATTATAAAAAAATAACCTAGAATGGTAAACTAGGAGTAATTTATTTACCTCGTTTTCTGTATATAATTTCATGAGACTTGTAGCTGGGTAGAAAATATATTTGAGGGTAAATGGAAAATAGATATTTATTATTTCTATAAATATCACATTTACTCATATATTTTAATATTTTTTGTTATTTCTAATGATTAATGAAATCGTTAATTTTTTTTACTAGGAACTATATAAATAAAATTTTTACAGTAGGTATATATACTTATTATTCCTTTAAATATCTGATTAACTCATTTTTTTTGTTTTTTCTAATGATTAATGGGATCGTTGATTATTTTTTCTTACTAAGAACTCCTTTGATAAAATTTTTACAGTAGGTTATTACGATTATTTCTTTAAATATCTGATTAACTAATTTTTTTTGTTATTTCTAAAGATTAATGGGATCGTTGATTATTTTTTCTTACTAAGAACTCCTTTGATAAAATTTTTACAGTAGGTTATTACTATTATTCCTTTAAATATCTGATTAACTAATTTTTTTTGTTATTTCTAAAGATTAATGGGATCGTTTTTTTTCTTACTAAGAACTCCTTTGATAAAATTTTTATAGTAGGTATTTATACTTATTATTCCTTTAAATATCTGATTAACTAATTTTTTTTTGTTATTTCTAAAGATTAATGGGATCGTTGATTATTTTTTCTTACTAAGAACTCCTTTGATAAAATTTTTATAGTAGGTATTTATACTTATTATTCCTTTAAATATCTGATCAACTCATTTTTTTTTGTTATTTCTAAAGATTAATGGGATCGTTGATTATTTTTTCTTACTAAGAACTCCTTTGTATAAAATTTTTATAGTAGGTATTTATACTTATTATTCCTTTAAATATCTGATTAACTCAATTTTTTTTTGTTATTTCTAAAGATTAATGGGATCGTTGATTATTTTTTCTTACTAAGAACTCCTTTGATAAAATTTTTATAGTAGGTATTTATACTTATTATTCCTTTAAATATCTAATTAACTCATTTTTTTTTGTTATTTCTAAAGATTAATGGGATCGTTGAT
The DNA here is from genome assembly GCF_954871325.1 of Gordionus sp. m RMFG-2023. Lineage (NCBI taxonomy): Eukaryota > Metazoa > Nematomorpha > Gordioida > Chordodea > Parachordodidae > Gordionus > Gordionus sp. m RMFG-2023. The sequence continues at coordinate 29,263,446 of NC_088778.1, read as the reverse complement.
TATTTTTTCTTACTAAGAACTCCTTTGATAAAATTTTTAAAGTAGGTATTTATACTTATTATTCCTTTAAATATCAGATTAACTCATTTTTTTTTGTTATTTCTAAAGATTAATGGGATCGTTGATTATTTTTTCTTACCAAGAACTCCTTTGATAAAATTTTTATAGTAGGTATTTATACTTATTATTCCTTTAAATATCTGATTAACTTATGGATACATATTAATTTCTTTTTATTTCAAGTGTATAATTTGACAATACAAAACATTAAATTATTATTCATTATAAAATTTTTCTAAAAATTCGCGTAGACAATATTAAAAATTTATTTTATAAGAATTTAATTACATATATCAGGTTAAATAAAAAAAATAATTTTATAAAAGTGCGCGAAACAATAATAAAAATGATAATTTTGAATTGAAATAATTTATAAAAAAAATATAACGACAATAAATATAAGTTATACAAACTGATAAAAAAAATATACAAAGGAAGGGTTTAGTGTACCATTCAGGCATTCCAATCTCAAGAACATTATGATTAGTATTATGAACTTTTACCATATAAAACTCTCCACAAATGATGGTATAACAATAGTTGAGGAACATAAATAGATTTTGAAATTGGCATAGACCATTTCAGCCAAACCCAACTACAATAAAATAACTTGGATCAACAGTAATGATATTTTTTTAATGATTTCAAAAAAAATATAAAACAAATTGATTAGATGATGGGCAAAAAGTTACCAGTATAAAAAAAATGAGCTAAACACCAATGCATTTTTTAGAATATAAATATCTGGATATTTTATCCAAATATTCAATGGGACTATATAAATTTCCACAATAAAGTATCATTATCTCTCTTATTTTATAATCTAATAAGATATATTTTTTTCTTCTTTCGGTAACTTTTCGCCCATCATCTAATTGCATCAACATAAGATCCATATCTTGTTCTATATTTTTAATGATATCAATAAATAAATAAATATTGGGGTGAGGATAAGAAACGTATTCCTTTAAAGCACGATTAAATCCTTCAACGTGGTTATTCGTCCTCACCCCTCTAACATCAAATGTGTTCCACATTTCATATTTGAACTTGGCATTACTGTTAATCCAAGTATTTTCAAAATAATTTAAAAAATCTAAAATAGAATTTAATTGAAAAGATCGAGCTTGGTTAGTTAACTCAATCGTTATAGATGGCACATCCCTTTCTAATAAAAATGGGATGGCCATTATAATACGAAAAAATTTATGAATATAAGGATTTCGCCTGTGTAGTTGGGTCAGGCGATATTCCTGAATGCGTCTTACGATGCATTGACAGAAATGGAAATAGCAACCCTTAGCAAATTCTTAGAAAAATTTCCTTTAGGGCTAAAAATACGCCATTTTTAAAATCTATTGTTGCACTTGGTGGCGAAAAAATTAAACCTAATGATAAGCAATAATTTTTTAATAAATAAAACATTCGAATATATGTATTTTTATATTTATCTGGTAAAAGAATATACGCACAGATAATTAATGTATTATTTATAATAATATTTATAGTGTAAAATTGTTTAAATAGTTTAGGGGCGGCATTAAACATGCCATCTAGATATATTTTATCTGCCAAACAAAGGCGAGATAAAAGTATACGAGTAGAAAAAATAAATATTTATTATTATCATTACAAATTAAAAAATTATTATTAGTTATTGTGACTTTATGTTCCTCAAGCAATGCTATATCAGCATTTGTGCGAGGTAAGAATGGCCGCGTCGATTGAATAACGCGTGCCATTATTGTTTTTACCGACAAAATTGGTAAGATTCTAGGATGTCGCATCGCAAAGGAATCTAATTTCCTTTTGCGCGTAACCTTTTTATATATTTTATGTAAGCTTAAATATTTATTTAATTTTGTTTGATTTTTTAATTCATTTAATGTAAGTAAAAGTTCATAATACTCTTCATCATTATCATGATTATGTTGCTTAGTCATCATAAAATGAGTACCTAATATACCCCCTTACAACTTTGTAAACGACATTTATAAAAAAAACGACATTTATAAAAAAATCCTCTATTTATTTGAATAGATTAAATTATTATTAAATTTAGATTTTATAAATTTATACGAATAATTTTCAATGCCTATAAAAGATAATTTCCAGATAAAATTAGTAGCATATTTTAAATTTACTTTGGTTAGTTGGAGGGATCATATTATTTGATGCTAAGAATAAAATTTCCAAATTAATAAGATGGCATATTTTAAATTTACTTTGGTTTGGAGGGATCATATTATTTGATGCTAAGAATAAAATTTCCAAGTTAACAAGATGACATATTTTAAATTTACTTTGGTTAGTTGGAGGGATCATATTATTTGATGCTAAGAATACAATTTCCAGGTTAACAAGATAGCATATTAGTAATATATTATATAATTTACCTTGGTTGGTTATGGTCTCAATTGTTGCTGGAGAAATAAAATTTTAAAATAAAGTTAGGAATATATTTTACTTTGAGTGGCTACTGATATACTATCTACATTTATGGGATCAGCTATAAAATAAATTTTTATAAATTATAAAATTAGAATTATATTTTACTTTGTGTGGCTATAGATTTAACTTGTGTTATTTCTAAGCAGGCAGGAGCTATAATATAATTATTTTATATAAGATTAACAAAAAATACCTGTACACTGTTTAGATTTTTGGAAGGTATTATTTTTAAATATCCATTTCCCTGCACATGATGGCCTGGTGCATTTGTAATACATAGTAGTATTATAACTATCATATTTTCTAAAATGTGACGGAATCATAAGGTAATATTTATAAAGTAAAAGTATATATTGAGCAATCAGCTTGTTAAATCGAGCATACAAATTTTAAGCTTAAGCAAAATTTAGCAAAAAGTCATGCGAAAAAATCCCTAATTATGGCTGAAAAATAGTAAAGGCGGTACGATACCATAAATATTACCTTATGATTCCGTCACATTTTAGAAAATATGATAGTTATAATACTATGTATTATAAATGCACCAGGCCATCATGTGCAGGGAAATGGATATTTAAAAATAATACCTTCCAAAAATCTAACAGTGTACCGTTATATTTTTTGTTAATCTTATATTAAATAATTATATTATAGCTCCTGCCTGCTTAGAAATAACACAAGTTAAATCTATAGCCACATAAAGTAAAATATAATTCTAATTTTATAATTTATAAAAATTTATTTTATAGCTGATCCCATAAATGTAGATAGTATATCAGTAGCCACTCAAAGTAAAATATAATTCTAACTTTATTTTAAAATTTTATCTGAAATATTTTCTCCAGCAACATTTGAGACCATAACCAACCAAGGTAAATTATATAATATATTACTAATATGCTATCTTGTTAACCTGGAAATTGTATTCTTAGCATCAAATAATATGATCCCTCCAACCAACCAAAGTAAATTTAAAATATGTCATCTTGTTAACTTGGAAATTTTATTCTTAGCATCAAATAATATGATCCCTCCAACTAACCAAAGTAAATTTAAAATATGCCATCTTGTTAACTTGGAAATTTTATTCTTAGCATCAGATAATATGATCCCTCCAACCAACCAAAGTAAATTTAAAATATGTCATCTTATTAACTTGGAAATTTTATTCTTAGCATCAAATAATATGATCCCTCCAACTAACCAAAGTAAATTTAAAATATGCCATCTTATTAACTTGGAAATTTTATTCTTAGCATCAAATAATATGATCCCTCCAACTAACCAAAGTAAATTTAAAATATGCCATCTTGTTAACTTGGAAATTTTATTCTTAGCATCAAATAATATGATCCCTCCAACCAACAAAAGTAAATTTAAAATATGCCATCTTATTAACTTGGAAATTTTATTCTTAGCATCAAATAATATGATCCCTCCAACCAACCAAAGTAAATTTAAAATATGTCATCTTGTTAACTTGGAAATTTTATTCTTAGCATCAAATAATATGATCCCTCCAACCAACCAAAGTAAATTTAAAATATGCTACTAATTTTATCTGGAAATTATCTTTTATAGGCATTGAAGATTATTCGTATAAATTTATAAAATCTAAATTTAATAATAATTTAATCTATTCAAATAAATAGAGGATTTTTTTATAAATGTCGTTTACAAAGTTGTAAGGGGGTATATAAGGTACTCATTTTATGATGACTAAGCAACATAATCATGATAATGATGAAGAGTATTATGAACTTTTACTTACATTAAATGAATTAAAAAATCAAACAAAATTAAATAAATATTTAAGCTTACATAAAATATATAAAAAGGTTACGCGCGAAAGGAAATTAGATTCCTTTGCGATGCGACATCCTAAAATCTTACCAATTTTGTCGGTAAAAACAATAATGGCACGCGTTATTCAATCGACGCGGCCATTCTTACCTCGCACAAATGCTGATATAGCATTGCTTGAGGAACATAAAGTCACAATAACTAATAATAATTTTTTAATTTGTAATGATAATAATAAATTATTTATTTTTTCTACTCGTATACTTTTATCTCGCCTTTGTTTGGCAGATAAAATATATCTAGATGGCACGTTTAATGCCGCCCCTAAACTATTTAAACAATTTTACACTATAAATATTATTATAAATAATACATTAATTATCTGTGCGTATATTCTTTTACCAGATAAATATAAAAATACATATATTCGAATGTTTTATTTATTAAAAAATTATTGCTTATCATTAGGTTTAATTTTTTCGCCACCAAGTGCAACAATAGATTTTGAAAATGGCGTATTTTTAGCCCTAAAGGAAATTTTTCCAAGAATTATTGTAAAGGGTTGCTATTTCCATTTCTGTCAATGCATCGTAAGACGCATTCAGGAATATCGCCTGACCCAACTACACAGGCGAAATCCTTATATTCATAAATTTTTTCGTATTGTAATGGCCATGCCATTTTTATTAGAAAGGGATGTGCCATCTATAATGATTGAGTTAACTAACCAAGCTCGATCTTTTCAATTAAGTTCTATTTTAGATTTTTTAAATTATTTTGAAAATACTTGGATTAACAGTAATGCCAAGTTCAAATATGAAATGTATGCTTTTTTGTGTTATTTTTTTTAATATATTTTTTTCATTAATTTTTCATTTTTTTAAAAAAATTTTTTTTAATTTATTTACACTGTCATCTTTTTTTCTATTCTTAACTTTTTTGACATTTATAATAATTGTATTTTATTTTTTAATAGTCTATTTATTTTTTTTTGCCATCTTTTCTCAATTTTCTTAATTTTTCATTTTTTTTATTATTAAAAGATTTAAATTTATTTTCGCTGTCATCTTTCTTCTATTCTTTTTTGATATTTGTAATCATTGTATTTTATTTATTTATGATCTATTTTTTTTGCCATCTTTTCTCAATTCTCTTAATTTTCTATTTTTTTTTATTAATAATTCAAATTTATTTTCGCTGTCTCTATTTTTTTCTTTTTTGATATTTGTAATCAATTGTATTTTATTTTTTTTTAAAAAAAAATGTCTATCACATTTACAAATGAGGGAAATAATTTCAGCCCTGTCCGGTTTTTGTAAAAAATAAACAAAATTAGGTCCAGTATTTGCAATTTTTTTATATTTAAGTCAGCTGTTTGTTTTTTAAAAAAAAAATATTTCACCCAGTTCCAGGTTGAGCATCTGGATTTATTATAATCTTATACATCCACAGTTCTTCTCCGTTTAATGGCGATTTCCAGATTTACCTAGGTTGACCAGATTTATTTTTTCATCCTGAATTATATGAATGTAAAATACATTTATTGTTATTTAAAAAAAAAACTCTTCCCTCGTTAAAATGATATCTTAAGTAAAGCACATATTTTTTTAATTGTTATTTTTGCCCGTTTTTTATGTTTAAAAAAATTTGTTTTTCTTTACCCCATCCTGTATTATACGAATAGGAAATAAGATTAATTGTTTTTTTTAAAGAAAAACAACTCTTCCCATATCCATCTAAAACAATAAGATCGAAGATTTTATCATATGATATTATGGTTAAAAAAATTTTAAAATAAAATATATTATAATAAAATTAATTAAAGCCTAGATAAAATCGGACACGAAACGCCGAATCAGCGATGTTATAAATGCTACCTAACGCTCATCTACTACGAAACGCAAGTCATCAGAGACGCTATCGATTATTACGGTAAATATTTCGGAAAATAATTAAGCGGCTCAAAAACGGCTAACTCAATATTTTAGCTAGAAACATATTGCCTAAGCCTCGAGATTCCTGTAATCGATGTCTAGACCTTTGTGCCATTTATGAGCAAACTTTCTATGTCTTGCGTAATATTATTCTGAATAAAATATTGAGTTAGCCGTTCCGGGACTTTCTACAGAAAAACCAATATCAAACATCTGGGCCTGATCAGTTTTTTTTATAAAAAAAAGTCTTGCGAAACCTCCACTTAGAACATAGGTATTGTTTAAAAAGCCCGATAAAGATTATGACCAAAATAATATTGTTGCACGCCTTGCGATTTTGCTCATGGATGGGGCGGGCGGAAAGGTTTGGGCTTTTAACTTGCCACTCGAGGCTTACGCAATATTATTTTGGGCTAAAATCTTAATCGGGGACGTTTTTAAAAATCGACCCATATTGGGCTTTTTAACAACACTAAGAAAGTAGGAATTTAAAAAAAATGGGTAAGATTAATTATCAGGAACTGTTAAATATTTATAAATCTTGAAACTTTTGTTTTGTTTGATTTTGCTTTTATGTTCCTTTTTTAAAACTAATACTTAGAGTTTTTTAATTGAATTTAAATTAAAAAGTGTTTTATTTCATTTTATATACATTATATTTATTTATATTAAAGAAAAAAATATAATATATAAAACTAGTTAAAAAAAATTAATGTAAACAATTTAAAAAAAGACGAAATATAAGAAGCTAGAGATCTGCAAACCACGGCCCGTACCCGGTCCGAGCCCCTTTTTTTTTGTTTTTGATATTGGTTTTCTTTATTTTTTATTTTTCTCCATTGTTTTTGTCAAAAATGCATTTTTATAATATATTATTTTGTTTTTTTTGTTCTTTTGTAAAGTGTACTTTTCTTTTCAAACTAAATTTTTGATTACATCTTGAAAAATTTTTTTATGCATAAAAATTACAAAAAGATTTACTTATAAAAAAAAAATTTTTGGCCCATTATTAGGCAAAAAAATAAAGTTTTTTTTCGAGGATTTTTTTGATTATTAAGAGTTGGGACATAGAGTAAGAAAAATGCGGTAATTTTCATTTTAAAAAAATTGATAAAATAAAGGGTATTTTGTAGTGTTGCTAAACGATCCCCTATTTGGGTCGATTTTTTAAAACGGCCAGATTAAGATTTCTTTAACAGGCCAGTGGTTTTTTTTATTTGAATAGTAGGCTGATATAATATATTATCTATAATAGGGTATGACTTATAATTGTTTTTTTGGTCTAAGATAAAATTAATGAAGGTCAAAAAATATATAAAATACAAATCAGGAGAAAAGGATGGCATAGAAGGTTATTCGATGGAAGGGAAGAGATAAAACTTAGGATAGTTAGAGCGCATAATGAAAAAGGCCGATTTGAGTCAATTTTTCAAAAAGGGTCTGATTAAGATTTTAGTTAAAATAATATTTTGTAATCATCGAGATTTGGCGAATTGATGTCCAAGCATTTCTGCCAGCTATGCGCGAGATCTTTAGGCTTACATAATGTTATTTTGGTTATAATCTTTATCGGGTCATTTTTAAATTAACTACACTAGGCGGTAGCAAGTCCTTGCCCACAAGAAAAAGGGATTTCTTAGGCTGGCCGGTTTTTTTCGTGAGTCCGTCTCAGCTTTGCTAACGAAGGTGGTGAGAATGGTACAATGATAGCCAAAATAATGTTATGTGAGCCTGGAGATTTTGCTTATAAATCGCAGAAAGGTTTAGACCTCCATTTTGCTAAATCACGTGGCTTACATAACTAATATTGCGTAATGTGTTCCTAACCAAAAACACGAGACACTTGAAAATTACATTAAATAAATATTTGTTGCGATTATACTGTCTGTCTCGTAAAATAAATTTTTTTCTAAAATCGCGCGATTCGCATTTGAACCTCGAATTTATAATTTTCGTTCAAATATCCATCACCGACCTCATTGTTTCTCCGGATGACCAACCATTCTCGCGGGAGGCTAAATGAATAAAATGGAGGAATACTCTACTACGAGATTGAAGATTGGGTATATATATAGAGAGTAATACTTTGAGTTTCACGCCCATTTTTCAGAAAATTAAAATTATTTTTGCGTACTTTCTCTGCAGGCCCGACCCGGCCGCGAACTTGCGACTTTCGTCTCGACTTGAAGCACGAACTGGCCAACTCTCACGGGCCTTTCTTCGAACCCCGTCAGGCTTGTCTCCCATCTGGCTTTATACTTTTACGCTTGGCCGATGCTCTGATAGCTTTTCGCCCGAGGCTCACTGATACGGTCGGCGCAAGAATCTCAAAGGAGAAGTAAGAACATTTTAAATTAATTAATTATATTAAAAATTATGGAGGGGGAGGAGGGGTTAAATACAGGGCTCTTTAACACAATGACGGGGTACGATGTAAATTGCTTAATTAAAATTAAATTCCATTATGGATGGGAGGGGGAGTAACGTAGGAAAGTACCCTCAGTAAAGTTATCCATTTTATATTCTACTTATCAGGGTTAGGGATCGACTTAGTGGGGGTAGAGGGTTTTGGAAAAGAAGATTGGGGGTAAGAGACATTTGTGATAAGAAAGGTGGTTATAGACTGAGCCGAAGGTTGGGGAAGGGTGTGAGATTAAAATTTTTTACAGGTTTAATTAATATGCCTATTATATTATATTTTATTTATCATTTATGTATTTTAAAATAATGATCATCAAATATCTTTCATAAATTAATTTGTTTCGGTACAATTTAATGATATATAAATATTTTTTTTAAAAAAAATCGGCTACTAGTATCCGTAAACTTTCGCTCAATAAAAAAAAAGATAAAATTTTGATCTCGGGAGATTTTTTTTAAAGAAGATTTCTTGAGAATGATTAAACAGGATTATATATCAAATTTTTTTGTTAAGTAAATAGTTAGCGATACTCACGAGGAAATCACAAATTTTTGATTAAAAAATCTTCAATTTTGTTTGGTCTTCAGAAATTTTGCTCATAATTTGGAGGAAAAAAATTTTTCTTTGAAGATTTTTGTTAAACCTTGACTAGAATAAAACCAGCCAGATCCAAATAGGTAAGGTCCAGGACATAGGAAGTAAGGTTAAATTCAAAAAAAGAAAGAAATTTTTTTTTAAGGGAACAAAATAATTTACTCCCGTTTCCCTAAAAAAAGTGTATCTCACCCAACCAAATCCACGCGCGGTCCTAGCGTAGAGTCCCGCTCAACGTATTACTCGTTCCGCACTTTGACATCTAATCGTGACTCTTATGATTCTCACGATGAAACGGAAGCTCGAAACACCGAAAATTCGCGAAACCCAACGGGGAATGATACGAATGGTAGACAAGATGAGGTAGTAATGAGTGTTGTTGATTTGCTTGTTCCTAAAAATTTCGACCAAATTTAATGCTTCAGGTCTATCTCTGAGCACGAACTCCGAAAACTAACACCTGAGCAAAAAATTGTTTAATTTTCAAAGTTTTTTTCCTTGACCTTAGGAAAGTATACATGTACATTATATGTATCAATCGATAGGCCGTCAAAAGATCTAATCTATTGGATATCAACCATCATCTTGATTCTATGCCATGGGGGGGGGTCAGGAATATTTTTATCATAAAATGTAGGTGTAGGTATCAAATAAAAGATGATTGAAATATCTTTTGACCAAAATAATAAAAATAAATCATTTGTTGTTATTATAATTATATATCAGACAAGTTTAATCCGAATAATCATAAAACTTTTTTTTATGTTGCAAGATAATAAATAAATTCTATTTATTGATCCTATATTCCCCTTTCACCCTGAATATAATTTTTTAATAACATTATTATCTGAACTCCGGGTCTGAACCAAACTCCACTCTCCCTTTCCCCGCGAAACTATGTACTACTTTCACAATGAATCAGATCCCCCCTTTGAAATCATTTGGCTTGAGTTCGTTTCTTTTACAGATCATGTATAGTTTCCACATACCATCAATATGAATATAATCTTAACTTGCATATTTGGATCTAATGTAAACACAAATAGTTATGCCAATACTCTGTCATTCATCAGCAGTTCATCATGCCCCTTTTTATTACAACCAATTGGTAGCGATACCCCCAAAACTCCATCTATTTATTCTCCGTTGAGCTTTAATTTGCCTTCTTCGTTTGATCATCCCATTTGACCAAATTACTCATATGCCATCCCATTTGCAATTTGATCGGACACATTAACTATTTGGCCACTTAATTTGACCATCTACAATCTTCCCCAAATTTTACCGTGCATAATGACCACTGTCAATCTTCCCTATGCCCAAATTATACTATCCATTTCTAAGTTGTTTTTAGACCTTCTTTTTTAAAATTCTATTATTTCCTAATCAATTTTCTTATTTTTCCCCGTCACTCATAATCAAAATTAAACCAAAACATTTTAGAAAAAACAGGCCTGAACAGAAAATCGGGTCTTAATTTTTATGGCCTATGTAATAATTGAGACGATGAACATCGTCTCACTTTGTTTAGGACTAATTGCGACATTAAAAAAAAAAATTTAAAATTTTATTAATGATAACCCAATCCCACCCCATCCAAGGCAAGGTTCCCCTACCCATTAAGACGATTATAGACTATTATTGCATTAAAATGAGAGCTAAATTTGTTTTTTGATGGCCACATTGAATTTATGTTAAATTTTAGACCCCCCCCCCCCCCCCCCAGTCCTAGACTCACCCATGTAAAATGATAATTAGTGGAAATAACTTTTATTTCATACTAATATCAATTTTATATCTTTTAACTCCTCCCCCCCCTTTTCCCTGTCATATACCCATTCCAAGTTCCACCTATTAAGACCAAATATGAATACTATCTTTCCATTCAAATAATATTTTACTATTTGATACCCATATCGAATTTGCCCCCCCCCCCACTCCAGTCATACCAATATTAAGATCGATTGAATACTATTCTATTATTTTGGCCGAGAGATATTTCAATTAGCTTTTATTTGATATACATATCAATGATTTATGTTGATAAAAAGATTCGTTACTCTCCCTTCCTTACAAGATCTAGACTCGCTCATTAAAAAGGAATAAGAAGGAGTCCCAGAAAAGTAACTCTCTCTAATTGGATAGTTCTTCTGATTAGCTATCGATTGATACCTATAGTGAACATATTTACTTTCCTAAGGTCAAGAAAAAGCAGCTTTAAATATAATTCCGTTGTTGCTCATTGCTTGTGCTCTAGATTCGTGCTCATAGCTGGTTTATGCAATTTTTCAGAGACCCTAGCCTAGGTTCGGAGCCTTATAAAACCAAATATTTAATCTTTTATTCAAAAAATATTTTTATTTCTTCTCGAATATTCAAAAAATCATTATTCCCTTTTCCTTCCCGAATATTCAAAAACATAATTTTACTCTTCAAAAAATAATTGTGTCTTTTTTATTTTGAAGTCATATTGGCCAACAAAAAGTGAGTTAGCCTCTTTTTTTTTGAAATATTAAAACACGATTCCACATAAAAATAAATAACAGATTGAATCCGATTTGTTGAGTAGATATTTAGATTTCGGGGTCGCGACTTTCGACGGGACGCCGCTCGAGTTAATCAAAGGTCACTTTTTTTTGGTCAAATTGATTTTTATTTTATTTTTTTTTAAAAAATGAAAAATTATTTTTAAAAATGAGTTTTGGAAAAAAATTATAAAATATATCTACGCTCTTGAAAATTTATAATGTGTAGCATTTACGTGCTTTTTTTTCCGTCAGTGTGTTGTTTTTTTTTTCAACGTTCGCGTTTTTAAAAAATTTTTTAAATCGGATTTTTACCGAAGTATGTTTTAGCAGGTTTTTATAGGATACCTATCTTTTTGTATTGTAGATAACCAAATATAAACTAATATTAAGTTCAAAAGTTCATTACAAAAGATGTCTGAAATTCATAGGGTGGGTGTTGCAGTTGTTCAAATAAAATAATTAAAAATAACATTATATTTTAAGGAACGTTAATCAATTTGATTTTTTGTTATTTTGTATTTATTTTTTATGAAAATGATCATTATGTAGATTTTGGATTTTAAGTGAAATAAAATTACATTATGGGAGAAGTTATATGTTTTTTTAGTGGCTTTTAAAGCAAGTATTTCAAACATGATGAAATACATTTCCGAAAATATCAGATTTTTTAAAAAAGGAACGCTCTCAAAAAATGCTTCAAAGTTGAAAAGCTAACAACACATAAATATTTTTTTAGAATATATGATTTTAAAAATTTTCTACTAATAAATCCCTTATTTTTTTTTATATTTGAATTTTATTATCTAAAAAAAAGGGTATAGAAGATATAATATTAATTTTTAATTTTTCCAACAATTTTTAAAATATATTACCTCTAGATAATCAGGACCCTTCACATGATCCATCCATTCAAAAAGATCAATCTGTAGGAGAAACTTTGAACGAAAGATATGATAACTCATCATTATACCTCAAGGTGGAGCAAAGGCTTCTGGACATCGAAGCCTTCCTCTCCAATTTCATAGACGAAACATTTTTCGCATCTTCTTCCCTTCACCCTCAATCTTCCCATTCCAAGGTATCCTACAAAAAACTCAAAAACTCTCCCCCATCCTATCACATTATCCATTTGGAGGGTGCCAACGACACGAGCTCGAACGATGGGAATAGTAGCGATAAAAATATGGCGAATAATAACGGTAATAAAAAAAAGGGCGGCAGTTTCGTGTCGGTCAATCGCTACCTCTACAAGAGCGTGGTGGTGTACGACTACGATACGCTCGTCCTCGAGGACGGAGTGGTGGAAAAATTTGGTAATTTTTTTAAAAAAAATATTATTACCTTGTTTTTTTTATAAAATTATATTATTTTTTGACTTGTAGATACCGACACGACCATACTTGATCTGGACTTAGAGTTTCTTCTCAAGGTCAGTTACACCGAATATTCCCCGTACGATTACGAAAACAGCAGTTTCTCCGACAATGCTAATCGTTCTACTGAAAATAACTCCCCAAATTCCGGCGCGAATTCGCAAAATCCGGCCGCCAATTGGAATGTCGTGAACACCTCCTACTTTTCGACCAACCTAAGATTATCCTGGGATTTTGGGAGCGATGGCGTAGCGGTAAATAAAGGGGAACCAGTGGACATAGATGGAAGGAAGCGATTATATCTTAAACCTGTCCTTAATCATAAGGTTAGCAATTTTGCGAAGGATGTAAGGAATGAAGTTATTTATACGGAAAACTTTTATTATTTCAAACAATGGATGACTCCAATGATATGAAATATCATAACAGTCAGACTGACAATCGTAATTTAAAGATGGAATTTGAAATGGGGCTAATTGAAGTCAGCTGTTGGGCATTTTGATTACGCGGATTTTTCGATTATTTTTTTTGCTTAAAATATATTATTTATAAACTTTTTTGTCTTCAGGTTTATAAATAATAAATTTTAAACAAGGAAAGAATGGTATATAATTGCAAAAATCTTAAACTTACTTTATCCATTAACAAACATAGTAAAAAAGAATGGCCAACAGCTGTTTTAAATTAGAATCCCATTTTTTAATGCATTGTGATTGGTCTATTGTTATAATATTTCTGTGTTATTTAGTTCTGGGGTCCTTCTCATGGTCGTAGCAACGAAAATAGTAGTAAAACTGCGGCCACCAAACATTTCGTCAACGACAATTTTCATACTCTCTCAAATATCAGTTTGCTCAAAGGTATAGTACTATTTTTTGTTTAAACATCACAAAACCGACCATTTTTTAAAAAAGATAAATTGACAATAAAATTTTGAAGAGAAGAGATAAAAATTGCTGATGCTCTTATATTTAGATAATTACAAATAGAATTTTATCTATTTTTTTATGGATATATTTTTTTTGCCAATTTAATGGTTTTTATGATAAAATCCGTTATGTATAATTTTTAAATAAGAAAAAAAATTGACTTAAAATTCATAATCCATGAGAATTTAAATATATATATTTTTGTGCAATATTGTGCAATTTTGTTTTTAAACTTATAATATTAGCACTAAAACATTCGATTTTTGTGAGGGTTTAATTATTACCTGCCAAAATAGATAAGTAATATCTTACCAATCGAATCTTCTATTTCTTTTTTGTCACTTATATTATCATAATAACAACGACACATTTTTCTCTATTGCTTTAAAATTTAATCATTCGGTGAATAATCCCATATTGAAAATTTTTTTGTAAAAATTTTGGCTAAGATAAAAGAAGCTCGCATATGGGCAGATACTTGATATAGAACATTGGGGTTAATATATGCGGGACATGGGCAAAGGCCTGATGTTTATTCTGCAAAGGTCTCTAATAAAAACGTTATCGTCATTAAAATCTATTGAAATAACGAGGGAATTATGATTATTAATCCAAAGCTGGGTTCCATGAATGATTCTAAATATCACAATTTTAAATAGGCAAAAATATATTTTAAATATTATTATAAATCTCTAGCTAAAATGGTTTATATTTCAAGGTATCTAAATATTTTTGATATAAAGTGCAATGCACTCGTACACTATTTTGATTCTGGATTCAAAAAGTTGATTTGGTTAGGGGTTCAAGGAGCATTTCCAAAATTCGGGGTTCAGGTTAGGTTCGCATTCCTGGTGGCTAGGATAATTTAAAAAAAATGATAAATTAGGTTTGTAATGGTTGAATATCTAATATGTGTTATCAGATGTTAATATATTTTGTCTTATGGAAAGATCTCTATATAGAAATATCTGTTAATAAGGTCTGAAATAAATTTTCAGTATGGTGCTATTTACCGATAAATTGTGCTGTAACACGCAATAAGTTCAATGATTTAAACCTAATTGTTAAAAAATATTTTAGAGAAATGATGTTAATTATACTAGAAATAATTTTTTTGATTGATTTGTAATAATTTTATTTGCATCATTTAACTAGGAAAGTCAATCAACTCAATCCGACACCCATCAAATGTATACTCTATAACTCTGTGATAAAAACTTATATTTTTATATCCATGACAATTTATATATTTTTTATTTATATATACAGTATTTTGCATGCATTTATTTTTTTTTGCGCTTGTGCCGTAATATAATTTTATATTTTAAAATGTTCTTAAGAAATATTAGTTTAAATAAAAATTTGTACTATATATTTTATAAAATATAATATACATGTCATTTATAAAATTTAGGCAATAAAGATGTTATTAAGTAAAATATATCAAATTCTTTTTATTTGTAGTTTATATTAGAGTAACTAGTGAGAACGAATTCTCGGCGAAGTATACAAAATATGATATAAATATAATAATTTTATATTAATTTTTTGTTTACTTCGTCACGCAGAGTTAATCTCAGTGGTGTCACCTCCAATTTTTTCTCTGACATTTCTGACCAACCTCTTGGACACTAAGGAAAAGCGATAAGATTGAAAGGTTAGAGTTATATGAAACGGTGTTAACATTATTTATTTTTTTTTAAAATTTGGTCATCTTTTTCTCTGTTTAGTGATAATTTCCAAGATTACCCGGGTAAGCCACGTTTCCCCCTTTTCCATTTTTTTGTAGATCTCGAGCATCACTCTTTGCGAGGTCCATTCTCATATTTTCCCGATTATCACCTAAAGTTATGTCATCTTAGGAATGTTGAAGGGCACTATATAATTCTATTCAAATTGTAACTTTGAATTCTACATATCTTGAGTTACGAATACCCCCTTTCTGGGAAAAAATAATTTCCAGTGCTGCATAGTCAAAGTTGTGGGGGATTTTTGAAATCATCTAGCTTAAAATTATTGATAAAATAAATTCTTTTCATTATTTTAAAAAAGTATATATTTCGATAAGTGGGTATCGACTGGTACATTTATTACTGGTCCATTCATTCTCATTTTCCTTAATTTCTCTATCTATTAAATGGATTATAAAATATAGCATAGTAATATACAAAATGAGTTGATAAAGTTTATGATTTTTTCATCAGAATGATAAACATGTTTCGATTTATTTCTTTAAAATGAAAAGATTCATTTTTTTTAAATTTTTCTCCCTTTTTATGTGCGATATAACCACTTTTCTGATTCAAAATTTCCCAAAGATAGTGGTTATATGTAGTTAAGATCTAACCTCCCGTCTGTAATTTTAGGATGAGGGAACGTTTTTCAAAGAAGTTATATATTGAAAAACACGAAAACATCGTCCCTGTCCTAACTTTCCGATCCCAGAAATGTTAATTTTGTTTTATAGAAAAGTTAACCTAATTGTTCATTTTCTATTCTAGTAGTAAGCCATTTTTTAGTCCAGGAGTCTTAGTAGCTTTGAAGCATTTTGCTTTGGAAATTATTTTAAATTTAGGGTTTTTAGTGGATTAATTTATGATGGATACATCTGTTTCCTATTTCCGGTATACTCTCAGTGCCTCTGTAGCAAAATCTCCCCTAGGTTATCAAATTTAGAATTATTTAATAGTATCAAGGGTTCATTATAACCAGATGTCAACATAGAGGTGGTCAAAATTTCAAGGGCTTACTTGTATGTCTGTAAATAAAACAATTATTTTAAATATTATATAAAAAAAAATTGCTGATTGAATTAGAATGGTAAGAAAATAAATAGTTTTATTTAAATTAATAAATTGGGGAAAGAAAATGCAAACGTGCTACTAATATGTCCCCAAAATATATAAATTTTCTAAATTAGGTTTTCTCCATAGACAAAAATGTTTAATAAAATTATTTTTTAAATTAAAAGATATCAAAGCCTTGTAACAGAGTTTGAAAGAAACCCAAAATTTTGGGCAAAATATCTAGAAGATTACAAAATTGAAGATTTTTTTTTAATTTCATCCTTAAAAATTTTTTGAGGCCTAAAAATCACTAAAGATTTTCTTATATAAATTATGTAAGGATATTTTTTTATCATTTTATAATTTTTTTTGTTTGATATTATTGGGCAAAATTGTTTCAAATCCATACCCACCTCACCCCAAATCCTGCGAATTTAATTATGCCTTTGTTTCCCTTTTATTCTAGAAGCCACTGCCTATTATATAGGATTATATTCGTTAATTTTTTTTCACCATCTAATTAAAAGGAACATACGAATAAACTATGCTTTACACATGCAAAATGCCCATTTGTTCTTATAGCCAATCCCACCACAGAAATGATGCATATAAAATCTTGGTAAAGCCAAACTCTCTTTGTTTAGGAATTAATAGTTTGTTATTTATTTTGATAACTTATCAACGTGGTTATTTTTAAGTTAAATAATAAAAGTTATTTTTGAGCTAAGAATTTTTTTTTAAATGAAAACGTTTTTCAAACTCCAAACTTAATCGTGCAAAAAAGAATAACTTTAAATTTCCAAATATTCGGAAACGTCGTAAGATCACATCTTTATTCCAATAATATCTACTACCTTAACTTCCTTGATAATCTTGCATTATCCTTCTTCAAGGATGTAAGATCTCACATCCTCAAACATACTAGCGATCCGCGAGAAGGCTTCTTCTTCTGACAAAGACTGGCTATAGCTATCCTTAAAAAGAATTATCAAAGTTTCAGTTGTAGTCTTCTCTCCACATATTTTAGCCCTACCCTTTATTTCTCTTATTTCTTATCATTTTACACCATATTTCACCTTTATGTAATTTAATTTAGAATTCGTTTTTTGTCCATATATAAATTTTATGTTTACTATGTTTTTAATAATATATTTTTGTTTTTAAATTATTATAGAATAATTGCTAAATTTTAATAATAAAGCATTAATTATCAAATTTAAAAAAAAATCAAATTAAATAAATTATATATATTTAAAATATAATATAAAAAAATTATAGTTATTTTGTTTTTATTGAATTATTTAAAGATTTTTACATGCCAATTTTAAAATTAATCCCATTTTCAGATTAAATATGTGTTGTTAATTGGAAAAGTATGAAGGTGTCATAACCCAGATAAGGGTTTGTTTTACCGAACCTGTTACAGATTAGTAACAGATGCTTACTTAATCAATTTACGTTTTATATTAATTTTTCTCTTTTTTATTACTTGTAATTACCGAATCAATTTATATTATTTTTTTAGTTTAAATTTTTTTATATCATAATAAAGAAAATCATATCGTTTTTAGTTTTATAATATATTCATTCCATATCAATATTATTGTGAACTTCTTGAGGCGAGTTAATTTATCCACACACCATTCTACAGGCTAATTCCCTCCAATACTGACTAATAAAGGAGACCATAACAATTCTCAGGGCAACTTGTCAATAGTACCAAACTAAATAAATTAATAAATCATCATATTGATCCATTAAATCTACATATAAGAAATATATTATTATTTGATATATAGGCGAAATTAATTTGACTCGATAATTAAATTGTAATCTTAGTTACGCGAAGTTTATACACTTTTTATTATTTCGCCGAAATATATTTATGGGTGAAATTCGCCATTTTTAAAGCATGAGCAAAATTTCCCATTTTTTTGTGCATCTTTCAAGATTTTAGATGAAAAATCATGAAAATTCTAAATTATTTTAAAAAAATGTTTTACCTTTAAAAAAGGGATAAATTTTCAAAAAGATGAAATAACTCATTTATGATCCTTCGCACGGAAATTTTTAGTAAAAGGCGAAAAATTTATGCGTTTTGCGAAGAATCTGAGATTAAATTTGTAAGGTATATATTTTAGTTAAAAAATAAGGTATAGTTTTTGAAGAACTAATATATGGGTTATTTTTTTTAGTAAAATTTTTACTAAAGAAATGTATCTTTGTAGTGACAAAGATATATATATATTGATTTTAAAAAAAACACAGATAATTCTTATAATATTCTAGAATGTCGGGAGAGATCAGTGGTGGTCCTCCAGGAATTAAAAGAAATAAAAGAATCCATCAAAGGTATATATAGTGATATATCTAAATTGATTAATATGACTGGTATTCTTAAACCCATTTATATTTTTAATTGTTAATGATTTGATAATCAAACATGAATATATTGAGGTAACAAATATATTTGATATATTGATTCATTCACCTTTGATTATGGGTATAAAAATACCCTCTTTAAAATCTCATGTAGGGGATTTATATGCTCTTTCAATATATATATATATTTTTTATACAACAAATTAATCACGAATCCGTAAGTGATCATTATGTCTTATCTTTATAACACCATTCTCCAGAGTTACTTGGCTTAATTTTGGTCCACAATTTTTTAATATATGGCCCTTTCCCCATTTTTTATGTTGGCTATCAAACAACCTGATATTTTTAACGGGAACTAATGGTGTGGCCCACTCCACTATATTCAATGGGTATAATGATGTCATCTTTAACCCATTGATCTAATTCCTCATCGATTTCATAGTTAGGACTTTTAAAAGATTATTAAGTAGAAGTTAAACTTAAAGAGGGGTTTTCGCCCATTTTTTTGGCTTACCGAAGAGTTCTATTTTTGATAAACAAAGGTGAAATATATCAATATATGAAATATACTATATTTGTTACTTTAATATATTTACCTTAGATTATCAAATCATTAACAAAAAATTATATAAATAAGTTTAAGAATACCTTCGTTTTATATGTAATACATTATATTTCTTGCTAAGTCATTAGTATATATATTGGGCACTTATAGAATAATTTTAGTTACAAAATTTTAGTCTTATTTAAGAAAAACATTTATAGAAAAATTAGTTTATAAAAACAATAAATAAAACTCAAAAAATATATGATTTGTAAGAAGAAAAAGGTTGATATCCATCAGAATTTTCTAACTATTTTATACTATCATTTTTAATTTGATTATTTCACATAAATATAACATTATTTAATTTGATAGATGGCGTATATTTATTTTACTTAATAAATAAAAAAATGTTAAAAAATAAATTATTTTGTTTATTTAAGATAATAAATTTTGTTTAAACCGAAAATATTTGTTATTAAAATAAATTGTAATTCTAAAATATTTTACATTCAAAAAATTATGATTCACAACTAAAATTCTCGATTACGACCATATCACGTTGAAAGCACCGGTTCCCTTTCGAACACCGAAGTTAAGCAACGTTGAGCCTGGTTATTGGATGGGTGACCGCCTGGGAATCCCAAGTGTCGTAATCTTTTTTTCTCCTTGTTTTAATGATCATCTATGAAATTCTCATTTATTATATTAAATACAAGAGATGTAAAGATAGGGAGATTTCCCGAATTTACCTTTAATATATTATATATAATATTTTATTGCAAAAATTATGGTTTATATTTTATTTTTTCAAAAATTTGATTATGATTTATTATTTAATTTATTACATCATAAATTTTAAAATAATTTTTATTTTCCTCGTGAGTCTTTAAACTCATTTTTTAATTAGTGGAACAAGAGTACAACTCTTCCAATCTATAATTTTAAAAGTACAAAACCAAAGGTAAAATGTTAAACATTATAATCTCATGCATAATATTAATATGATATATTATAGAATTGTTAATAATTAATGATATAAGGATCATTATATTTTAATCATAACTGGTATAATAAATTATTGATGTTATGCCTTGGAAAACTTCCAACATTTGGAAACATCATTAAAGATACAGCTAATAACAAGAAAGGGTATATATCAGTTTGCAAATATTGTCAATTAATATATTATTTCCCAAATTCAACAAAGATGTCTCAGCATATCAAAATAGGTCAAAGGTATATGAACAGTTTACTAATTAATAAAGTTGATAATAATAATTCTACTGAAGAGGATATTGTAGTATAATAGTATGTATACCAGATTCCAGTAATCCTAATAAAATAATATCCTTCCCTTCCCCAAAACATAAATAAAACCATTCTAAATATTTTTAAACAAAATACCAATAATTTTAATAATGTAATCAGGTACATGTAAAATTAAAAATATATTTGACACTGTAACTGAACAAAATCAAACACTTGACAGCGCTTTGGCATTACCTATTTTTATGTCAAATTGCCATTTTCATTTATTTGAAAAAAAAATATATTGAATAATAGAGACTATACCTTTCGATGAAAATTTTATATCATTTTAACGTTACATTTTTTTATATCAATTTGTATTTCACATAATTGGTTATCTTTTTTATTGTTAAAAAAAAGATATATAAAAAGAAAAATTGCTTTTGGTTGAAAGAATTTATAAAAAAAATGTAATTTATTAATAAAAATAAAAGTGTAATTTATGATAAAATAAAGACAATTCTGTCTTATTCTGTCTAAATATAAATACATCATGGTATTAATACATAATAGAAGATTCCTAAAAAATACTTAAAAAATATATTAAGATTGTCGTGTTTTGAGTTTTTGGTATAAATATATTCAATATAAATTTAATAATACCTTTTAAAAGATTACAAGTTATTTATTTTCAAATACACACTGAAATACAGATTGATTATTGAATTATTATCGGATTGATTGTATTTTATAAAAAATTACCAGTTTATATATAAAAAATTTGCTATGCAAAAACAAAACATTTTCTATGCAAAATAACAATAATCTATAATATTATTCGTACATAGACGTTCGTTAATAATAATGGGTTTTTATGTTCAAAAAAAAAATTTGTTTATGCAAAATTTAAAATAAATGTAAGTTCATTACAGATAACTTTAATATTCATCTATCATTTAAATATTCAAATCATAACATAAAAAAAATATATCTTTTTTTTTTAATAACTTCAACAAAGATTTTATAGAATAGTTTTATTTTCAAAAGTGGAGTCTTTTTTAGATAAATCTTTATATAAAAAAAAATGATATTAAAAATAATTTCAACAAAACTCTCATCAGTGATTGTAAGAAAAAAAAAAGGAAAAATGATTATTTAAAATTTTAAAAGTTTTTTTTAAATATATTAATATTTTAAATATAACATTATTCTGTACGATAGATGGCGTAAATATTAAAAAATTTAAAATCGAAATGATTTTATAATAATTATTTACAGATTAACTCATTTTTGCGCCCCCCCCCCTCTTTTTTATTTATTTATATATTTTAAGCGTCAATGTGTTTTTTTCCGCCAATGTAATATTTTTTCAACTTGAAATCATTCTTTTGAGCGTTTTTTAAAGATTTAAAAATCTGATTTCAACGGAAATGTATGCCGCCATGTCTTATGAATTTTAGACAATTTTTCCATGAAATTATAAACTTAATATAATTTATACTAAATTTTCCATATATTTTTTATATAAATTATAAATGGCTCAAAGGTTTACAGCAAAATTTTCTATAATTAATAAAGATAGAAATTCCAAATATATTTCCTGTAAAAATCCAATTTTTAAATATTTAATAAAAGAGCTCAAGAAATGATTTAAAGTTGTAAATAACATATTGCCGGAAAAAACACATTGACTCTAACATATTGCTTTTTACTAGTTTTTTTGAGTTGATTTTTAAAAATGACAAATTAGCCAAAATTAATATTATGCAATATAAAAATGTTTTTTTTAAAAGAAAAGAAATTACATTTTGGGCAAGAGGAGAGAGTAAAGATATAATTTTTTATATTTAGCTTAAAAATGATATTTAAAGATAAATGGCAGCTTTTGCTACAAAATGGGAAATTTTCCGATTCCCCATCCTAGGTTCCTCAAGGTGAGAAAGTTTTTTTTAAAAAACTGAGCAATATATGATAGTTTACCGACTTTAGGCATAATCTTCTTATCGTTAAATTTTATAGGGGTGGTTATAAATGAGCGACGAATTAATTCTTGTTATACACGGATCATGAGAAAGGCAATTTGGGCATCCTAACCGTAAAAAGTAGATGAGATTCGTTGGCGCTAATGAGCTGACAATGTAAATTTTATTTTATTTATTATAAAGAGCCCTGGATATTTTCTTAGAGCTTGATCAGTTTTACGCCTATGAAATTTTATCATACAATTTGTTAAAATAAAAATATAACTATTTTTGTTTAATCACAGCTTATTAATTTAGGATATTTTTAAAATATCATGATATTTCAGTACTCTCAATCGAGCCTTGGAAATAGTTGACTTAGATTCGTTGCGAAACGGTTGGTCTTTCCTAAAAGTTTAAAGAAAATTTATGGTGGAGATTTATAGTTTTTATAATTATTATTGCTTCTTGTTAAAAAGAAAAATAATCATGAATATGATTTATTGTAATTGTATATTTGAATCCCCGACAAAAATTAGAAATTGGAAAAAAAAACTAACAAAATTTTTGTACATTTTGACTAGTAATCGCCTTGGAAAAAATTTTAAAATCGTTAATTATTATTTCCTAATGCTTTTTTTTTTATCGAAATTTTTTTTTCAAGTTATAAAACATCCAAAATTATTTTATTTTACTCTAACGAGTGCTTATTATATTCCAGCTTAAAAATTATCGTAGGCACGGACCAGGATTTTTTTTATGCTTTAATTTTATTCGTTTATATATGTCGTAATTTTATAATAGGGATCAGAACAATCCCGTATCATCATGGGAATTTAAAAAGGGCCTTTAAGAATTCAATTTTTTTTAAAAGAACTTATTCATCACGTTTTTACCTAAAATATAATTTAAATTTACTTAAAGATTTTAACAGGTTAATTTTATTTTAAATTTTTTTCAGATGAAATATCTATTATTAACGAGTCATTTCCCAGATAAGGGTTCATTTGTCAAACCAAATTAATAAAATATTCTTGATTTGATCATCATCTTGATCCAATAATTTATTAATAATTCATATTTTATAAAAATATTTTATTATATATTAATTGTTATATAGGTGAAAATTTAATTTAGACACGATAATCGGCTTGTAATAATAAATTAAAAAAAAAGCGAAATTTATATTTTTAATGGTAAAGCCATTATCCTGTATATTTCCTTCCCTTTGTTTGCTTAATATTTTTGCATTTGACAAATCATCAATATTATCCTTTTTTTTTAAAAAAAATTAAATTTCCCTAATATATTAAAATAAAATTTTATAAGCTATTTTGTTTAGTAAAAATAAATAAATATCACTGTTGCGACTGAAAAACTGACTGAAAAACTAAGATAAAATAATTCTAAATTGTTGCGACTGCTAAACTCAGATAAAATAATTCTTTATTAAAATAATTTTCTTTATAAAATAATAAAATAATAATAATTTTCTTTATAAAATAATAAAATCGAATAATAATAATTTTCTTTTTAAAATAATAAAATTGAATTTTGAAAATAATCTTTCTACAACACAAAATAAAAAAAATATTATTTCATATTTTCAACAACATCTTGAAATTAAATCAATAATCCCAATAAAAAAAAAATTAAAAAAATATACAAGGTTATAACACAATCCTTCAAAACAGCTGATCCGAGTTCGAATCCCGGCTAATGCAAATATTTATTTTTTTATAGAGACAAACTGTAAAATGAATATAATAAATGAATAATTATTTATATTTAGGATCATTTTAGAATATTTTTATAACAATTTTCCTCAGAGATAAATATCGATTATTTAATAGAAAATATTGTATTAAGAAAATCTTTATCTTGGACCATTAATTCACAAATAAAATATATTCTTTGTTAATTATTATATAGGCAAAATAAATTTCGATAAACGAATTATAAATTACAAAAACTTAGTTAAGCTAAATTTATTACACTTTTTATAATTTTGCCAAAGTAGGTTTATAGATGAAATTCACAATACCCATGTAAGAATCATATCACAAAAAAAAGTATTATTATTATAAAAAAATTTGAAATGAGCAAAATTTACAATTTTTTTTTAGATCTTTCAAAGATTTTTGATGAGAAAATCATAAAATTTCTTGATTAATTTTAAAAATATTTTCATATAAATAAGGAATAAAAAAAATTTTTAAATA
This sequence comes from Gordionus sp. m RMFG-2023, assembly GCF_954871325.1. NCBI lineage: Eukaryota > Metazoa > Nematomorpha > Gordioida > Chordodea > Parachordodidae > Gordionus > Gordionus sp. m RMFG-2023. The sequence continues at coordinate 29,238,203 of NC_088778.1, read as the reverse complement.
GATAAAATAACTCATTTATGATCCTTCGCATAAAAATCTTTAGTAAAAGGCGAAAGATTTATGCGTTCTGCGAAGAATCTGAGACTAAACTTATAGAGTAAATATTAGTGTTGTTAAAGTAACTAGTTACTACATTTTTTGCTATAAAATAACTGTAACTAGTTATATTTTTACCAATGTAACTGCAAAAAGTAACTAGTTACTTTTAAATATGTTTGTATAAATCCTAAATAATATATTACAAATAATTCATTTTATTTTTAATATGTTGTGAATAAATTTATTTTAAATTAAATTTATTAATTTAAAATTTTGCAAATGTGAACACTAATTGAATTTTACCAATCCAAATAGATTTTCTTATCCTAAATTGTTACATTGCTCGGTTTTTTGTAATCAAATTCAAGTTAATAAATAAATCTATTTTTTAATATTATATTTTTCTTTACAAATTTAGTACAATATATTTCATATTTTTTTCCCTCAAGTTGCTGGCAATATTTATACTCTGGAATTTCATAAGCAAAAAATGTATTTTTTTTAAAAATTTTACTAAATTAAATCATTTTTGCCTTGTAAAAAAAATAGGTAAATAAATTCCATGCTAAATTATACAATGGGATACATATATAATTAAATTTTTTTTTTCTTTTTAGCTTTCACCTTAGGTGGTAAGCTCCTTCAATATCTCTCTCCACTTTATTACTCATGCTATCTATGTATATCTAATTGATATTTCTGATCCATTATATTTGGATCTCTCACCGGAGTATCGCTATCAAGGCCAAAGCTACTTGATCTCACACCGAAGTATCAATATCGACAGATATCCCACCGAATTCTTATCGATTCCATTGTAATCTTGATCTTCCGCCGGAGTATCATTATCAAGTCCAATGTAGCTTGGTAGACATTGAGCTTAAACGGTTTTCGAGGTCACCATTATCTTAGCGCTGGCCAAGAAATCGTTATCATCCTTTAATGACCCACGAGTTCAGCTGGTCTTTTTATTTGATTTATTGAACAAGTATCCTAGCACTCCCGATTGTCCAAACCTGTCAGTAACCGGATGGCATTTCTCAGCTTAGAAATTTATCATATCATATGTTTATACCCATACGTCATCGAAGAATAACTCGAAAATTTTTATTTCCTTACCATGATTGAACCTGGAACCTTCGGCTTCCAAGCATACATCATACACCACTTGGACACGCAGGCGAAAAAAGATTATTTTTGTAATATAATTCATTACCTTATTATTTTTAGTTTATCACATTTTTTGTTTTGTAAAAAAAAATTAGTAAATTAAATTCAATGTAAAATAATACAATATGACACATATTACAATTAAATACTAAATATAATAGGCACTTATAGAATAATTTTAATTAAAAAATTTTGGTCTAATTTAAGATAAATATTTATATAAAAAAATTATTCCTTAAAAATTATAATTAAAACTCTCAAAAAATAGATGATTTGTTAGGAGTAAATGGATGATATCTGTCAAAATTTTCTAATAATTTTCTACTATTATTTTTAATTTTTTAATTTCACATAAATATATCATAATTTTATATGCTAGATAGCGTAAAATATTTTTTACTTGATAAATAAATATATTTTAAAAAAGTAATAAATATATTTTAAAAAAGTAATAAATAAAGAAAGGTAATGTAAAATAATTATTTTGATTTAAGATAATAATTTTTTTTTAAACCGAAATTATTTTATATTAAAATAAATTGTAATTCTTAAATATTTGACATTGAAAAATTATGATTTACATAAAAATATATTAAATCTATAATTTTAGGTTACGACCATATCACGTTGAAAGCACCGGTTCCCTTTCGAACACCGAAGTTAAGCAACGTTGAGCCTGGTTAGTACTTGGATGGGTGACCGCCTGGGAATCCCAGGTGTCGTAATCTTTTTCTCCCATTTTATTTAATACTAGTTGATAACCCGTCAAAAATGACGGGGATGAGAATTTTATTCGTTCTTTTACGATAATTTTTTTTACCCCTCCTCCTTCAGGCCAATTCCAACCCATTAAGACTAAGAGAGAGGAATTGTCTTTTTTATTCAATGATTGATGAATCAGACATTTTCCTTTTTATGAGATGTGATTTCGAAATTTATATTTTAAATTACAAAAATGAAACAATATCTCTTATTAGCACCCTAAATACTAACATTATTTACCAGAGCTCTTGTTAGTCAGAATTACTGTTCACTCCCCACCGCGTGAAGGTAGGAGATGGATTTTAGGGGAGCAAAGAAATGAAAAAAAGTATGAAAATAAGAAGGAAGAAATAGAAAAAAAGAGACAAAGATATGAATTATAAGAAAATATAATAAATATTTATACTTCAAGAGTTGATGATTATCGGGTTACAACACATATGCATTTGTAGCCATATAAAAAATATAATATAATAAATTTTATAATATAGAAAATTTTACCTAAAAAAGGAGATTTCAATCTCTTTTCTTTGCTCAAGGTGGTTTCGTTTTTGAAGATGATGTTGTGATTTCCTTGCTCGTAGTTTGTCGTAAATAACCTGAAATAAAACGTGTGAATTGAAATTAAATAGAATATACTGTTGTTGGTGAGGAAGATGGTTTAGCGATGGTGAAGAAGTTCTCTTTTCTTTGCTCAAGGTGGTTTCGTTTTTGAAGATGATGTTGTGATTTCCTTGTTCGTAGTTTGCCGTAAATAACCTGAAATAAAACGTGTAAATTGAAATTATAAAATAGAATATACTGTTGTTGGTGAGGAAGATGGTTTAGCGATGGTGAAGAAGTTATCTTTTCTTTGCTCAAGGTGGTTTCGTTTTTGAAGATGATGTTGTGATTTCCTTGCTCGTAGTTTGCCGTAAATAACCTGAAATAAAACGTGTAAATTGAAATTAAATAGAATATACTGTTGTTGGTGAGGAAGATGGTTTAGCGATGGTGAAGAAGTTCTCTTTTCTTTGCTCAAGTTGGTTTCGTTTTTGAAGATGATGTTGTAATTTCCTTGCTCGTAGTTTGCCGTAAATAACCTGAAAAAAAACGTGTAAAATGAAATTATAAAATAGAATTTACTGTTGTTGGTAGCGATGGTGAAGAAGTTCTCTTTTCTTTGCTCAAGGTGGTTTCGTTTTTGAAGATGATGTTGTGATTTCCTTGTTCGTAGTGCCGTAAACCTGAAATAAAACTTGTAAATTGAAATTATAAAATAGAATATACTGTTGTTGGTGAGGAAGATGGTTTAGCGATGGTGAAGAAGTTCTCTTTTCTTTGCTCAAGGTGGTTTCGTTTTTGAAGATGATGTTGTGACTTCCTTGCTCGTAGTTTGCCGTAAATAACCTGAAATAAAACGTGTAAATTGAAATTAAACAGAATATACTGTTGTTGGTGAGGAAGATGGTTTAGCTATGGTGAAGAAGTTATTTTTTCTTTGCTCAAGGTGGTTTCGTTTTTGAAGAGGATGTTGTGATTTCCTTGTTCGTAGTTTGCCGTAAATAACCTGAAATAAAACGTGTAAATTGAAATTAAATAGAATATACTGTTGTTGGTGAGGAAGATGGTTTAGCGATGGTGAAGAAGTTATTTTTTCTTTGCTCAAGGTGGTTTCGTTTTTGAAGAGAATGTTGTGATTTCCTTGTTCGTAGTTTGCCGTAAATAACCTGAAATAAAACGTGTAAATTGAAATTATAAAATAGAATATACTGTTGTTGGTGAGGAAGATGGTTTAGCGATGATGAAGAAGTTCTTTTTTCTTTGCTCAAGGTGGTTTCGTTTTTGAAGATGATGTTGTGATTTCCTTGTTCGTAGTTTGCCGTAAATAACCTGAAATAAAACGTGTAAATTGAAATTATAAAATAGAATATACTGTTGTTGATGAGGAAGATGGTTTAGCGGTGGTGAAGAAGTTCTCTTTTCTTTGCTCAAGGGGGTTTCGTTTTTGAAGATGATGTTGTGATTTCCTTGCTCATAGTTTGCCGTAAATTACCTGAAATAAAACGTGTAAATTGAAATTAAATAGAATATACTGTTGTTGGTGAGGAAGATGGTTTAGCGATGGTGAAGAAGCTTTGCTCAAGTTGGTTTCGTTTTTGAAGATGATGTTGTAATTACATGCTCGTAGTTTGCCGTAAATAACCTGAAAAAAACGTGTAAATTGAAATTATAAAATAGAATTTACTGTTGTTGGTAGCGATGGTGAAGAAGTTCTCTTTTCTTTGCTCAAGGTTATTTCGTTTTTGAAGATGATGTTGTGATTTCCTTGTTCGTAGTTTGCCGTAAATAACCTGAAATAAAACGTGTAAATTGAAATTATAAAATAGAATATACTGTTGTTGGTGAGGAAGATGGTTTAGCGATGGTGAAGAAGTTCTCTTTTCTTTGCTCAAGGTGGTTTCGTTTTTGAAGATGATGTTGTGATTTCCTTGTTCGTAGTTTGCCGTAAATAACCTGAAATAAAACGTGTAAATTGAAATTATAAAATAGAATATACTGTTGTTGGTGAGGAAGATGGTTTAGCGATGATGAAGAAGTTCTCTTTTCTTTGCTCAAGGTGGTTTCGTTTTTGAAGATGATGTTGTGATTTCCTTGCTCGTAATCTATTTGATAACATAAATTAAATTTTTTAACTTCGTTTGTTTTTATTGATTTGGGTAGATTAAGAGTCCGTTGAATGGCACATTTCGTCAATATGATCCGTGGAATCTAATTTAAATAAATTTATTTATTGTCATAAATTAAAATTTTTAACTTGATTTGTTTTTATTGATATAGGATCACTGAAAAAATTATACTTAGATATTGCACCAAAGGTATTTTGTGTAGGAATCTAAAAATAATAATAAAATAGATTTTAATGGCCCACAGTAATGTTCAACTTGTTCTTGATTTTCAGTATCTTCAAGATGATTGGATGTTGAAGCAAATTGTTTATTTCCAGTATCTTCAAGATGGTTGGATGTTGGAATAAGACTTTGTTCGTTCCTTTTCTTGATACGACAAATTGCCTGTCTCTTTCTAGCTTTCTCCTTATGTTGATTTATTATTAAAATTTAAAAATATAAGGATTACTCAATTTTATAAAAATAAGTTTAGTTTAAAATATTTATTATTGTGGACATAAAATAAATTACTAAATATATACTTCATAAACATATTTATAAAAAATAATGGAAAATATTAGAATAGCCCCTCACCTAATAAATATATATTTCGGAATCACATCTTATAAGATAGGAAAAATCTGATTCCTCGTCATTCTTGACGGGCTATCAGCTAACATACAATACAAATTAAAAAAAATATAAAATTTACTCTTGTTGAAGCAATAATGCCTTCTTTAGATTTTGGTAGTATGAAACGTTCCATTGTTTGGTTTTGTTGAATGGTATCATGTGTAGGAATCTAAAAAAAATAATAAAATAGATTTTAATTGCCCACAGTATTTTTAATTTTTGGAAGGCAATTATAATAATTCCTCTATCTGCTGAAACATATCAGCAATATAAGATTTGCAATCTAATTTTTAGTTCAACTTGTTCTTGATTTTCAGTATCTTCAAGATGATTGGATGTTGAAGCAAATTGTTTATTTCCAGTATCTTCAAGATGGTTGGATGTTGTAGGAATAAGACTTTGTTCGTTCCTTTTCTTGATACGACAAAGTGCCTGTCTCTTTCTAGCTTTCTCCTTATGTTGATTTATTATTAAAATTTAAAAATATAAGAATTACTCAATTTTATAAAAATAAGTTTAGTTTAAAATGTTTATTATTGTGGACATAAAATAAAATTACAAAATATATACTTCATAAACATATTTATAAAAAATAATGGAAAATATTAGAATAGCCCCTCACCTAATAAATATATATTTCGGAATCACATCTTAAAAATATAAAATTTACTCTTGTTGAAGCAATAATGCCTTCTTTAGATTTTGGTAGTATGAAACGTTCCATTGTTTGGTTTTGTTGAATGGTATCTTGTGTAGGAATCTAAAAAAAAATAATAAAATAGATTTTAATGGCCCACAGTAATGTTCAACTTGTTCTTGATTTTCAGTATCTTCAAGATTAAGATGTGTAAATTGAAAGTATATGGTTTTGCTCGATGTGGTGTCTGTTAAAAAATATAATTATTTACTGATGATTGAAAGTTTTGCTCGATGTTGTGTCTGTTAAAAAAAATATCAATTATTGTAATTATTATATTATTATATGTTTTGTAATTGTTTTTTGTATTGAAATTCTTTTTTTGAAAATGGCGGTTCGATATGGTTTATGAATGCGTGTTTGATATGTTTAAGCTATGATGATTTTTATTGAATATATATATTATAGATTTGAATTCCTTAGCTCTTGTAGGATTATCTGCAAATATTTTTTTCATACTAATGTTCCTTCCTGCCTATTGCCTCAAAATACTTCTGAAATGCTTTCCATGATTTATAGGAGATTAAATCCATTTTGCTAATATGATCTAAATTGGCTTAAAATTGCTATGATAGATAGATAGATAAATTATAGAGATATAGAAAGAACAATATATTTGACATCAATTAAGACAAAATATTTACATTTCAACTTTGAAATATAATGCTATTTAAAATAAAATATAATATTATAGATAGATGGCGCTAAATATCATGGAGATTAAAACTAGAATTTAACATAACTTAAATACTTCCGAATTTGTTAATATTAATTAAATATTTTTAAGAATCAGTCCCTATTTAAGTAGGACAAACGTCCAATAATTAATAAAGAAGTTGAATATTACATAATATATTAACAAAATTATAATTGACTATTATCAGGTAAAATAATTGACTATATAAAGTCACAGTTGTGACTGTGACTGCTATAATCATTTTGATTGGACAAATAATATTTAAAAGAAAACTATTGGCTAAATTTGATTGACATTTTTTGAGGATTATATATATAGATTATCCTCTTTTAGTTGATTATAACAGAAACCTGTTGAATTCTTTTTTTAAATACCCGGACTGGGCCAAAAATATTTTAAATAGTCATTATTAAGCTACAAAAATTAAAAATAAATAAAATGTATCTAAAAATAAATTCCGGTCGGGCCTGAAAATATTACATTATTAACAATAATTCTAAAAGCTAATTTTTCCTATTTATTTCATCTATTTTTTTGCAAGTATTATTGGTAACATTTTTAAAGAAGATTTTTAGATGGTATTAACTCAGGGGCCCCTACAACGAGGGGGGTCCGAAGCAACTGCTTCAGTAAATTTGAGTGGGGGTACTTTTTTTACATCCATCATGATCATGTGATTTCTGGTTTATAAATGTAACAATAAGACCCCCCCCCCCCCCCACTTAATATTTAATTTAATGTATTGACGGAAATTTTGGTCGATGTTTAGTAAATTTGTTATCCGAAATTGTCATAAATTATTTTTCCAATTTTAAAATATGCCTAAAAATATTAACCAATATTGACAATAGCAAAATTCCTAGAAATTGAATTACTTATAGTATTAAAATGTATAAAGTTTTTTGCTTAACATGTCTCTTATTTGGTGGTCCACACGCAAATTCAAAATGGGCATGTTCTAGATAAATGGCATAAAAAATTCAAAATGAGTTTACATTTAACAGGTGCTTTTCAATCATAGTTGATGGCACATACGATGTTTCGAAATCAGAAGCAATAGCTTTGATAGTAAGATATGTTGAAAATAGTGAGACGCCGAAGCCTGTTGAAAGACTGATTGACATATATTGTACGGGAAATACCACAGGTCTCGATATAAAGCATAATATAATATCCAAACTTGGCTCGATGAATTTACCCCTTGAATATCTAGTTGGGCAAAGTTATGATGGCGCCTCAAACATGAGTGGAAGAATCAATGGTGTGCAAGCCTTAGAGCAGAGGCGCCAAAGGCAGCTTTTATTTGGTGTTATTGTCATCGATTAAATTTAATCGTTGTTCAATTATGCCAATCAATTAAAGAACTTCGAAATGTTCTAGGAATACTAGATGAGATTTATGTCTATTTTAATGGTGTAAAAAGATATGAGGTACTCAAAAAATTTCAGTGTAATGATCTGAAAAAATCGCAACGATTTCTACGCGTCAAGAATACCACTCGGTAATAGTTCCTTATTTATTTAAATCTTAAATGTTTTTTTTATTAAGAAGCTGGCTATCGTCATATAAAGCTATTGTAAATTTTTTTCAACTTTATGATGCCTTGAGGGCAGCTTTAACAAATTTAAAGGATCTGAAGATCCTGCCACTTCCACTATGGCTAGTGCTATAGTCTTTAGAATAGAAAAATTTGATTTTATCTTATCACTTTGTGTTTTGGATAAAATATTGTTGATTTGTACAAATTGCAAACCATTTCGAAGGATATAGGATTTGCAATAAATCAAATTCAGTAGGCAAAAGATTGCTTGATTAATTTGAGAAGTATAATATAAATTATTGTCTTAATTATTTTTTAATCTAATAGATAGTAACACTGAATTTTTGGATGTTTTTTCAAAGGCACAAGATGTTAGAAATCTACCTTTTGATTTTGAAAGTACAATCCAAAAAGGAGAGGTATATATACTTTCATCATTAAATATAGAAATTTTTTTTAGCTTTAAAATAGGTGTGTTTTATGCTGCACTCGATTTTATTATTATGCAGTTTAACGAAAGATTTAATGATGATTCCATCAAATTTTTACATCAAACATCATTTTTTACGCCAAAGGAAATGGCAGAAAAATCAATTATTAAAGAAGATATCGAGGATATCTGGGAATTTTACAATTTAAATTCAAGTCAAATTTTCGAAGAAATGTTGAAGTTTAGAAATATTTAAAAGATGGCCAAAATGGGGAATGTAATTATTACTCATGACCTAGAGGTTCAATCTAAAGATTTGTCAGATTCTGAGAATTGTAAATTTATTTAATTAAAATATTTTACCAATACATTATTTATCTTCTTCTGATGATGATGATGATAATTCAGGGACTTACGATTCAGATTGGAAAAACTATTCATTTATTTTACCTTATCGTTTACTTTAAAATTTTTATGTTTTCCCTAATTTAAGAATTTTATATAAATATTTATTAACCATTCCCACAACCTCCATGTACTGCCGAAAGAGTTGTGAGTAAAATTAAATTAATTAAAACAAGACTGCGCAATACCACGAAAGATTCTTTTCTCAATAATTTAACCATATTATCAATGGAAAAATTTTTATTTAGATGAAATTATAAATTCTTTCGCTTTCTCTTCTCCTAATTTATCTAAATTATGGAATAAACTTTTTATTAAGAACTTTATAATATTTAATACATTGAACGTTAAAAGTAAAACATATATACGTAATTTAAAAAAAAATATATATTAAAAATGTCATGTAAACTATTTATATAAAATCTATATAAAAAACTGTATAAAAAAAAATTAATTAGTATAGTAAATTGTATGTTGGGTGGGAGGAGGTCAAGAAAGAGAGCCATGGATGGCAATGCAGTTAGATCTGCATATATCAATAGATATGCGCTGTCTGAGATAGAAGCCTTCCTGAGGGTCACCATTTAAAAATAATATTTATAAAGTTATATTTTTTGCATTTTATTTATATTATATATTAAAAATTGATGCAATAAAAATTATTTTTGAAATTTATGGGTGTCATAATTATCATTTTTTCGAAGGGGGGGGGATACTTTTCAATGGGGTACTTTTCATGGGGGTATTCTGCTTCATTCGCTCAAAAAGTGTATGGGCCACTGTATTAACTCCAATGTATAATAATGTTAGGAATCGTTGATATAAGTTAATTGAAAAATAAATATTAAAAACACAATATTTAAAAGATTAATTTAAAATATAAAAAGAAATGTAAAAGTAAATCAATTAAGTATATTTTTATATAGCCTCGAAATCATTGTTTAAAAAATATATATAAAAACTCATATTAACAATTTAAAGTTAATATTAATATACTAAAAAATCAATTTAAACAAACTTGAGTTTGATGTAAATTATTTAATAGATTTTTTTTATTATAAATTGATTTTATATACTATATAAAGGACAGAAATTTATTGTATTTTCAGTTAAATATTGGAAGGGAGAAGAACAAAATTAAGAAAGTAATTTTAAAACTTTTATTTAATAAATATATTTTAAAAATATTTAACTGAAAATACAAAATTTCTGTCCTTTATATAGTATATAAAATCAATTTATAATATAAAAATCTATTAAATAATTTACATCAAACTATCAAGTGAGGTTAATATTAATTTAATATAAAGAATAAAAAAAAATCAATCTTTAAGGTTAATATTGAGTTAATAGATAGCGAAAAATAGATATTAATGGACATCACAACATTCCACCCTTTAAGAAATTAACTCCATTCCGGTTCTTCTTGGATGTAAATCTTTTAAGTTCATAACATAATCTCGATATCGCGTAGGCAATGCTTTAATTCTATTCGGCCTTTGACTGTTCAAACTCTGTTGTTGAATTTATATATTTTCATTTCCCGCTGGTTGATCATCATTTCTCAAAGTACAAGGTATTGTATTATTAGTATTTGTTTTCATTAGAGTACGGTATTGTATTTTTGGTATTTGTTTTCATATGAGTCATTGGGGTAAAATATTCGACCTTTTTTTGATTTGGTCTATAAATGTCTTTTAATAATTCCGTTTCCTGTATCTATCTCGTATAATAATTCCCTATTTTGCGTTTTACCGTTCCTTTATACGACTAAAGTCAAATGCTAAGCCAAAAATTATACCACCGAGAAGGGTACCTTATTCTAGAGTAGATGTTATAACTAAGGAATTAAATACCTGGCTGGAAAACAAGATCATCAAGCCGGTAAAAGACGTTAGATGGGCGAGTCCACTCACACCAGTTTTTATAAAAAATGGGAGTCTCAGATTGTGCGCCGACTTTAAAGATATAGTTAACCCAGCGTTTGAAGATTTCAAATACCCCATACCTAGAATTAACGATTTGATTGCCAAGTTAGCTGTAGCGAAAAAATTTGTAAAATTAATTTCTAACAAGCCTTCCTGCAAATTCCTATTCACAAAGACTCTATAGATTTGCTAACTATATTCACGCATAAAGTATACTTCAGATTCACGAGACTTCCGTTTGGACTGAAAGCATCTTCAGCCATATTCCAACAGACTATGGAACCGGTTTTCGGAGATTTAAAAGATTTTAGTTTCTACATAGACGATTTGTTAATAACGATGAAATACACTTGGATAACATAAAAAAAGTATTCGAAAAGATCATCAAATATGGATTAACCCCCAATTTCGAGAAAAATTTATTCCTCCAAGATAAAATACGCTTTTTGGGACATGATATAGACAAACATGGTATCCATCCCAATGATGATAAAATAAAAGCAATTATAGATATGCCGGAACCAAAAAATTCAGAAGAATTATCTACTTTCTTAGGCATGGCAAGCTATTACCATAAATTTTTAAACAGTTTTGCGGATCTGGCAGATCCACTATATAAAATAATCAACAAAGATAAATGGTCTTGGGACACCGAACATCAAGAATGTTATAAAAAAATAAAAAACTTAATCAGTCAACCTCCCACATTGAACTTTTTCAATCCTGATTTACCTATTAGCTGCTGATGCGTCTAAACGCGGCTTGGAAGCTATTTTATTTCACATAGAAGGGGACGGCAAAGAAAAGCCGATAGCATTTGCCTCAAGATCCTTACTTAAATCTGAAAGAAATTACACTAACATTGAAGGCGAAGCGTTGGCGATTATTTTTGCAATGAAAAGATTTCAAGAATATCTGATCGGAACAAAATTTACAATCATCACCGATCACAAGCCGTTGATTTATATTTTTTCCAAAGGATTAAAAGAAAATTCATCCATGTCGATAAGGTTACAGAAATGGATTATTGCAATGGGAGCTTACGACTTCGAAATAAGACATAGAGCCGGTAAATACAACACGGTACCAGATTGTTTATCCAGATTGCCATTAACATCTTCTATGGGGCGTACCAATTAATTTAAAAATAATTGAAAAAGAAGCTTCTAACGATGGAGAATTAATGGAAATAATCAACGATATCAGAAACGGTGACACGATAAAAAATAAAACATATAATAAAATGATAACGGAATTATGTATTATGGGAAATTGTCTTTTTAAAGAATATAAGGTGATAATACCAAAAAATATGAGAAAGGAGATATTGCAAGAATTACATAAAGGGCATCTAGGTGCTGGGAAAACGAAATCATTGGAGAGAGATATGTGGTGGCCTGGTCTAAATGCTGAAATAGATCAGGAGGTGAGAAACTGTGATACGTGTAATAAATATGCGGACAATCCTCATAATGTATAAAACCCATGGGAAACAGCTGTAAAAGTCTTCGAACGCGTACTTTGTACAATTTGAAGGTAGCAATTTCATGGTATGTGTTGACGCACTCAGCAAGTTTCCTATCATTAAAAGATTGAGAGATATAACTACTGAGTCAACAATCAAAGAATTGTTAAAAATAATCAGCTTATTTGGTATGCCCAATAAAATAATCAGTGATAATGGTACTAATTTTACAAGCAACTTGTTCAAGAAATTTTGCAATGATCATGGAATTAAACACATTCTCACCGCGCCTCATCACCAACAATCCAATGGTCAGTGTGAGCGAATGATAAGATCAATGAAAATATGCATGAAAAACATGGGAAATAATTATAAAATAGACTTAGATATAGCTTTAGAAAAGTTTTTATTCAATTATCACAACAAACCAAACGCAACAAGCAACAAGATACCAAGCGAAGTGATGTTCAACAGAACCATAAGAACAAGATGAGATTTGATCAAACCACAAGAAGATAAAGTGCATGAATTTAATCGTAATTTATCGTCTAATAGAAATATCATGAATGGTGACAAAGTTTGGCATAAAACCTTCAAGGATAATATATGGGACAAAGGCACGGTAAAACGCAAAAATGGGAATTTATTATATGAGATAGATACAGGAAACAGTATTATTAAAAGACATTTAGACCAAATCAAAAAAAGGTCGAATATCTTACCTCTTAGTAATGAAATGACTCATATGAAAACAAATACCAAAAATACAATACCTTGTACTCTGATGAAAACAAATACTAATAATACAATACCTTGTACTCTGAGAAATGACAATCAACCAGCGGGAAATTAAAATATAGAAATTCAACAACAGAGTTTGAACAATCAAAGGCCGAATAGAATTAAAGCATTGCCTACGCGATATCGAGATTATGTTATGAACTTAAAAGATTTACATCCAAGAAGAACCGGAATGGAGTTAATCTCTTAAAGGGTGGAATGTTGTGATGTCCATTAATATATATTTTTCGCTATCTATTAACTCAATATTAACCTTAAAGATTGATTTTTTTTTATTCTTTATATTAAATTAATATTAACCTCACTTGATAGTTTGATGTAAATATTTCATAGATTTTTTTTATTTATAAATTGATTTTATATACTATATAAAGGACAGAAATTCATTGTATTTTCGGTTAAATATTTATAAAATATATTTATTAAATAAAAGTTTTAAAATTACTTTCTTAATTTTGTACTTCTCCCTGCCAACCTTAACAAAAATAAATGTGCTAAAGTTTTTATAAAGATTAAAATTTTTCTATAAATACCAAATATAATAAAGGAATTTTTATAATCCCACACAAGTGCAATTCCATAATTGATCCCATTTTTTCATATTTTTTGTTTTAATTAATTCACTAATTATTTTTAAAATTTATTATATTAATCAGAAACCTGCAGAGGTACCATTTGCAAGGCCCAGCCCAGCCCGGGTATATTTAAAAATTTCCGGGCCGGGCTTAGAGCCGGGCTTGCAGGTCACTGATATTAATTTTCATATAATATAGTTGATAGCTTATAAATAAAAATTTCAAATAAATACTGAACAATTTTTAGTTACAATTCAAACTATATTTTTATTTAATGCTCAATAAATTATAAATACTTGCCAAATAAAAATGTTTTTTTTTTGATAAGAAAAATAAAATACTAACCATTTTGATAAATTAACTGTCCAAAAATTAATATTGATAACGGTCCGATCTAAGACTTTATACCATGTAAGCCTCGAGAGTTGGCAAAATCTTTCCGCCAATCTCCAGCATAATATTATTTTGGCTAAAATCTTAATCGGGCCGGGCCGTTCCACCCAAATCGGGTGGTTTAACAATATTAGCCCTAAAGGATTAATTTTTTGAAATAATAAAAAATATTACCCAGTTTGATTAATTTAATGCCCAAAAAAAAATTATCCATTTTAAAATAAAAAAATCATTTTAGTTTTCAATCAAAAATTAATTTCTTTAAATAATTGAAAGATTTGTATGAAAATTAAATATATTCTATTCTATTCTATTCTATTCTATTCTATTCTATTCTATTCTATTCTATTCTATTCTATTCTATTCTATTCTATTCTATTCTATTCTATTCTATTCTATTCTATTCTATTCTATTCTATTCTATTCTATTCTATTCTATTCTATTCTATTCTATTCTATTCTATTCTATTCTATTCTATTCTATTCTATTCTATTCTATTCTATTCTATTCTATTCTATTCTATTCTATTCTATTCTATTCTATTCTATTCTATTCTATTCTATTCTATTCTATTCTATTCTATTCTATTCTATTCTATTCTATTCTATTCTATTCTATTCTATTCTATTCTATTCTATTCTATTCTATTCTATTCTATTCTATTCTACTCTATTCTATTCTATTCTATTCTATTCTATTCTATTCTATTCTATTCTATTCTATTCTATTCTATTCTATTCTATTCTATTCTATTCTATTCTATTCTATTCTATTCTATTCTATTCTATTCTATTCTATTCTATTCTATTCTATTCTATTCTATTCTATTCTATTCTATTCTATTCTATTCTATTCTATTCTATTCTATTCTATTCTATTCTATTCTATTCTATTCTATTCTATTCTATTCTATTCTATTCTATTCTATTCTATTATATTCTATTCTATTCTATTCTATTCTATTCTATTCTATTCTATTCTATTCTATTCTATTCTATTCTATTCTATTCTATTCTATTCTATTCTATTCTATTCTATTCTATTCTATTCTATTCTATTCTATTCTATTTTTAAATATAATAATCAAAAAAATTGTAAAAACGCTATTCTTCCTATACAATCATCTTTTTTTTCGGATAGTTTTATTGGAAATATTTCTAAAATTTTTAATTTTTTATAAAGATTTATTGTTAAAAACAACAGACTACTTTTGTAATTAAGATTCTAAATCAAAATATAAATTGAATATTGGTAGAAAAAAAAATGGTTTCCAAAAAAATTTAAACTCTTTGGTCCAGCTTAAAAACTGACATTTTTTTTCGATTAAATCGCGGCCTAATAATTTGTTTCTATTGGGAAAGTAAAAATAAATATCAGTGACCATCGGCCCTATTTTTTTTTTTAAATATACCCGGGGCAGGTCGTGCCAAAAAAAGTTTTTTTAAAAATACTTGGGGTAGGTCGTGTCAAAAAATTTTTTTAAAAAGAAGTCCAGGCCGGGCCGCACAAATGGCACCTCATTCTATAATATTAAACCATCAAAAAAATCATTAGAGCCACCAAAATAAGTTTATTGGGGGGAGGGGAATTAATAACCTTAACTAATATCGGTTCTGTTCAGGTTCAGATTGAAATAAAATAACGGTTCAAAGTTAGGTAAAAATAATAATATCGGTTCGATTTCAACTTTTAAAATCACCTGTTCGAACCTTTTTGCATATAAGAGGTATTGATAGAATTATGTAAAAGAGAAGCATATTCAAAATATTATCCTATGCTTTAAAAAAAGAATCTATGCCATCAAAATATTTTCACGAATCTATCTTGTCAAATTAAATCTATGGAGGAGGAAGAAGAAATTTTATGTCTGAGAATACTTCTATATGCTAACTTGGGTAGCCGGCACCGTCAAATAGCAATATACAAAAATATCTAAAAATATTGTTAACTTATATTTATCGCAAAAATGTCCGGGTTATTAATTATCTTTAAAAATAGTTGAATTATCAAAAAGTTCACAACGATTCAAGGATATTTTTCGGGGGAGAGGGGCTCGGTTCAGGTTAGAGTGACAAAATTTATAACGGTTCAGGGTAAATATTATTGGTTAATACAGGTTTAGCGGTTCGGTAAAGGTTCAGTTTTAATGCCTCAAATAAACAATTTTGCGAATATCAAATTTAAAAAAAATACGCATATCATTTTTCCTAACTTCAACCATAGTAAAATTATATTTAAGTAAAACAAAAAGATTTTACATTTAATCAAAAATTTTATAACAAGTTATGAATAGCATACATCCTACAATTATGAAGTTATGAGAAAATATACAACACTATGGAATGCATGTAGAAAGGCCAAATTTTCAGAAAAGATAAGAGAGATGCAAATATTTATTTATGCATAAAAATTAGTAATTAAAAGATATTTCTTTAGCTTTCACCTTATAGTTGTATATATCAGCTAAACCAATCAATTGATAAGATATAATTTTGCAGGACTACTATTTTTATGTTCTTACCATCTAATGAGCCAAGGCAGTTTGGAAATCCATGTTTTTCAAAATATTCTTGTGCAATCTAAAATGTTGGGAATTACTATTGGCTTAAGATTACTACGATGATTATCATTGGACAAATATTTTTTAAAAGAATACTATTGGTTAAATTTTATTGAAGTTTTTTGAGCAATATTATAATAGATAAAAAAAATCTTTAATAGATGAAATAACTCATTTATGATCCTTCACACGGAAATATTTAGTAAAAGACCAAATATTTATGCGTTCTGTGAAGAATCTGAGACCAAAAACATGTAAGGTAAATATATCAGGAACTTATAGAATAATTTTAATTATAATATTAGTCTTATCTAAGATAAAAATTTACATAAAAATTATTGATTACTTTATATGATAGCAATCACAACTCAGAAATAGTAGTTTATATCAAAGTTAATTTTTAATATTAATAAATAATTTTTAATATTAATAAATAATTTTTAATATTAATAAATAATTTTTAATAAATAATTTTTAATATTAATAAATAATTTTTAATATTAATAAATAATTTTTAATATTAATAAATAATTTTTAATATTTTAGAGTTAGAAATTTTAAAAACTATATTTAAATGGGTGGGAGATATATCTTATTACTAGTGTATAACTCTCAAAAAATAATTTTTAGGATTAATAGGAGGATGTCCTTCAGAATTTTCTAACTATTTTGTACTATCATATTTAATTTTATATTTCACATAATAATGAATTATTTTATGTGCTAGATGGCGTAAATTTATTTTACTTAATAAAATCAAAATACTTTTAAAAAAATAAATAAATATAGGTATTACATAGGGCTGGGAACCAATAGTAAAAACCCAATATTAACAAAATATTGTATTGGTATTGGTATTGGGTCTAAAATATTGGTATTGGTTTAAACAATATTTTCTATTTCTTGTATTGGTATTGCTATTGGTATTGGTTTATATTGGTAACTATTGGTTTATATTGGTATTGGTTTAAATTCAAATTAAAATTACTAATTAAAAGAATAGAAATAGTGATTATAAAACCCTTAATTTCTAATTTTAAATAAACAAGGGAAAAAAAATCATGATACCATAAAATCAGGGCTAAGAACCAACTCTCAAAATTTTACTGAATTCAAATTCTTTTTTTAAACTAGGAATTTATTAGGTGATGTGAATATAAAAAATTTTGTTTTAATCATGTATTTTTTGTACCAACAATAATAAACGTATTGATTTTGAACCATTTTATTTATCACAAAGAACATAGCAAAATAAGTAAACTAAAAATGTAACATAACTGTCTATTTATACAAAATATAATGCAAAAGAATGATATAATTTTAATATAAGAAGAGGAAATAATTTTATGTATTTAAGAAGAATCTTGCATGCGCATCGAACTTTTTAGGCACAGGCAAGCTTGTATAGTATGCTCATTTAGTGAACAACGTTGGTCTGTTATAACATACCGTCCTTCTGAAAAAGCCCTTTCAGAGCTAGATGAGGTGGCCGGAATTGATAGATAATCTCTGGCAATTTTTGATAATACTGGATATCTATTTTTATTTAATTTCCACCAATCTAATGGATTTGTATCATTGGAAATTGTGGCTTCATCTACGTGTTTACTTATTTCTAAGTTGTTATTATTATGAGGTTTCACCTGATAAATTTTGTCATAAAAGGACAATTTTTTGTTATTTTGTGCTTCATTTGTAAGTTCCGCTGAATTGTTATTATTTATTTTATAAATATTGTATTCATTAGTAAGATATCCAAAAAGAGTTTGCACATTATTATGCTTTAATAAATGACTTGATAGTTTAAATCTTGGGTCAATCATTGTTGAAATAATAAAGAGGTGTTTATTATAATTATAGTATTTATTAAGTTTTGTTAAGGCATCTAAAGAAGCTGTCTTTAAAATAGAATTAGGATTATTATTATAATTCTCCACATGCTCAAAAATACTGGAATATAAAGGAATAATTGTTGAAATTGTTGGAGTATTAGCACATGAGGCCATCTCTGTAGCAAAATTAAATGATTCCAGAAATTCTCGGTATATTTCTATATTATTCTAGGCTAATGCACTAATATAATTTTCTTGATTGGTATTTTGTAAATGATTGGTATATGTTGTCAAATAGGGTTTGAGAAATATTGCTCTATCAAGCATTTGGTATGTTGAATTCCAACGTGTTGGTATATCCAAAATTGGGTGAGGAAATTTTAAGTGTGGATTTTTTTCAAGATATATTTTTTCGAGTTTATTAAATTTAGATATAGAAAGTTTAAAAATTTTAAAAAAATTTCTTATTTTTTTTAAAGTTGTATTTAAGGGTTCCAATGCAGCCATGACAGCCAAATGTATAATATAGCAAAAGCATTTGCACACATTATCAAAATTATCTTTTTGTTTTAAAATTTTTAGAAATGCTAAATTATTACTTGCATTGTCTAATGTAATGTAAAAAAAATCAATTTCAAATTTTACTTTTAATACAGAATTAAAAATATTAAAAATATTAATAGAATTATGTGCTGATTTAAAAGGAATAAAATCTAATAAATGATTATTTAATTTAAAATCATTATCAATATAATGAATTGTTATGCCCATAAAGGGTATTTTATTTGGACAGGACCAAATGTCTATTGTTAAGGAAAATTTAGATGTAATGTTGGAAAGTACAGATTTTAAATTGATAAAAGAACTATGATAATGTTTCATAATTTCTATTTTTAGTGCTTTTTTAGAAACTAATGTTAGTGAAGGGTTACAATATGCTATTAAATTTTTAAAGTGATATCCTCAACTATTGAAAAGGCTAAATTATTTTGAATGAAAAAGTTTATAATTAAATTATTTAAATTAGCTTTATTATTTATATTATTAAGTAAAAATGATTTTATTGTCTTAATTTTTTTACTGCCAATATTTATTTGCTCACATTTCTTATATAATGTTGGGTGGATGGATTTAAGATGTGTCCATAATCCTGAGGTTCCAAAATTGGGAAGTGATATTTTTTTTTAATATTTATTACAAATTGCCTTTTTTTTATTATCACAAGTAGTATAAAATTCCCAGTTTTTGCTGAATTTCGTCTTTTATTAGATATTGATAATTCTTCTTGTTCCTTATCGCTATTATTATTAGTACCAACAGCATCTATATTTATTAACTCTATTTGGTCTTCATTTATTATAATATCCTAAATAAATAGATAAAATTGATAGATATCATGTAAAAAATGTAACACCATAATAAAAATAAACTATAATTATAAATAACAGAAATATTGATATCACAGTAGTATTTGGAAGAAATAACAGATGTAATCAGTTTTTGCAATGAAAGTAAAAAAAATACCACGATATAATTATCCACGATAAACCCAAATAATTATGTTATTTTTAATATTGGTATTGGTATTGGTTAAAATTGTATTTAAACAATATATCAAAACCAATATATTTAGGTAATTGGTATTGGTTGTAAAAGCAATACCAATATTTAAATATATATTGGTTTATATTGGTATTGGTATTGTAAACCAATATTATATTGGTATTGGTCCCACCCCTAGTATTACATGTAAAAAATTATCTTGTTTATTTAAGATAATAATTTTTGTTTACGAAATTATTTGTTTATTATAATAAATTGTAATTTTTAAATATTTTACATTTAAAAAATTATAATTCACCTAAATAATGAATTTAAAAGCAATATTTTCGATTACGACCATATCACGTTGAAAGCAACGGTTCCCTTTCAAACACCGAAGTTAAGCAACATTGAGTCTGGTTAGTACTTAAATGGGTGACTGCCTGGGAATCCCAGGTGT
Organism: Gordionus sp. m RMFG-2023; assembly: GCF_954871325.1. Taxonomy (NCBI): domain Eukaryota; kingdom Metazoa; phylum Nematomorpha; class Gordioida; order Chordodea; family Parachordodidae; genus Gordionus; species Gordionus sp. m RMFG-2023. The sequence continues at coordinate 29,217,625 of NC_088778.1, read as the reverse complement.
CGTAATTTTTTTTTCACGCATTTTATTTGATAAAATCTTGTTGATGATTTTTATCAGATATCTGCAGGGGCCTGCCCATCCATATTTTAGTTTTTTTTAAATACCCGGTCATTAAATTATTTTATGACACCCGGGGCATATATTTTAAATAGTCATTATTTATAAAAATTAAAAATAAATTCTTTTATGACTGATTTGAGAGTTCATTTAAATCAGATTTTTGAAAGAGAGTGTGTTAAGATTAATTTTTTTAAATTTATTTTTTCTACAAAGTAGATTCCATTTATTATATATATTTTTTTTGTCAAAAATTATCCTTCTTTTAACCAATCAAATGACGGATTTATTAGGAGTAAAATGTAAATATCTTTCAGAATTTTATAACTAATTTGCACTATCATTTTTAATTTGATTATTTAACATAAATATGACATTATTTTATACTCTAGATGGCGTAAATTAGTAAAAATAATTTTGACTCACGTGCATAGATTAAATATTAATTTTTAATGATACTGACATTTATTACTCACATGCAAAGATTAAATATTATATTTTCTATTGTTATATTGATATTCAAAGGCATTGCTCTATTCTTTTATTCTATTTAATTTTGTATATAATATTAACTCTTAAAGTTTTATATATTGAGTTTAGGTTAAGTTTAAAGATGCAGGGGCGTTGCTAGCCTTTATAATCTCAGGGTGCTCAACTAAAAATTTTTTTAGGGGGGCTTCGCCCCCATATTCTCCAATTTGCGGGCCTTCGGCCCCATTTACTCGTCCGTCGATATTAATATATAATACTTTTTTAAAATTTGCTAACTCTAAACAATTATGCTGAATTTCATATTTTGTCATTTATTATATTTTGCATAGAAAATAAACAAGCATATAAATAATTAAACATATCTAAAAATAATATTTTTTAATACAAAATCTATTTATTACAGTAGACAATGTTTTATAGAATGGACTAATAAGAAGAAATCGATTAGCCTTACCAAATCAAAAATTCTTGAAGAAGAGAATATAAACGACCAATCCAAATTATAAAACTATATGGTGGTTAGAGCTTTCTCTTAGATGACATGGAAGCTAGATAAGTAATCGATTGTGAGATATTAAACTTATAAAAGATTATCTTACATTTTTTAATGATATATAAACGACTATACAGTTGACCAGTATTGCGTATCTAAAATATACAATCATATGCTCTTAGAAGCTGTAGTATATTCTTAAATTACATAGCCACACAAATAATAGATGCTGGTTAATTTACAGTCATAGCCATGACACTCATGATGGTAACCCATATCAGAATTATTATGTTAGATAAATTGATGAAACAAAAACAATATAAATCTTTAGAAGAAATTATGCAAATATATTGAAACCTTGATTATTTACAAGGCAAGGATGCCATATTAGAAATGAAAAATTTTGTGAATATAAAATAAGAACCAGAGTGATATCAGAAATTAAAATAATATTGTCGCACCATCTCTAGTTGGTATATTATATCTTAAAATTTTAGTAGTTTGTAATAATATCAAAAATATATTCGTATTAAAACTAAAAACTGTTTTTCAAAGAAAAAAAAATTAGCTTTTCTAAAAACACGTAAAAAAAATAGAAGAAAAGATATCTAATTTATTACCTCCATTGTGGGATGAATAATAAGAGGTTAAATAATAATAATATTTTAAATAAATGGATGGCGTTAAATAGTTGATTACAAATTGTTACTTATATTTATTACCCTAAGCATTTATTAGTCAAGTTTTAAAAATAAAATGTAATATATTATATAACTGTCAAATACATCTGCAAAAGTGGAATTTTACCTAATATTTTATAAATAATTATATATTATAAAGGATTATAAACTATATGTCTACTTACTTTTTATAAATAAATCTCTTATACTTATTAGGATTTGAACCTTGAAAATAATTTAAAAAAAAATGATAATTGAATTTAAAAATCAAAAATAGTTGATTAGTGATGTTACAATTAAATTTGTTAATTTTCAATTAATAAATGATTATATTAATTTAATTAGGGTTATATAATAATTTAAATAATAAAAGTCAAATAAGATTCAACTTTTAATGCTAAATTAATATTTAGTGAGTGATATTGATATATTTTTAACACAGAATTTGATCGCAAGCTGACATAGTGAAAATATAATTTATATGTATGTCTTATTAAATTTTAAATAATAAAATCTATACATTACTCAATAGAATTATAAATAAATTGTCAGGGAGCAATTAAAAAAATTTATTTTTAGTTCAAGGGGGTATTAAGAAGTCATTAAAAAAAATTTTTTCTTCAGGGGACTATTCAAATTTTTCAGGGGGCTTGAGCCCTTGCGCCCCCCCCCCCCCACCTAGCGACGCCACTGCAAAGATGTGAAACCTTAATATAGAAATGAGAGACAAAACAGTTTTAAAATGTAGGTAAGATAACTACTTACGCTATTTCATGTTGAACTTAAGTTTAAAAATAATATATAAGTCATAAACATTTTATTTTATAAATTATATTTTACAAAAATGAAAAAGGATGAACAATATGTTCCATTTTATATTTATAAAAAATAATGTGCATCTTATATATAATACTTAATTTGTATATGAAATTTATTTGTATATATAATGATTAAAAACAAATTAATAAGATGCGATATAAATAAGATATGCGATATAAATAAGATTAATTAAAATTTATTATGAGGTCAAAATGCTTTCGATAATTTCTTAAATATATATTTAAATTGATGTTACTTAATTCTTTTAATTGGCATATAATATCCCCATTTATAAATAGTGTGGATAATTATATTTGCCTGAAGCATAGTTGCCAATGCAACTATCTCCACCTCTGTTTCATAAATTGAATTTTGGGCCACGCCTGGTTCTTCCAAATACATCAACGGGTTCTCCCAAATTCTCCTGATCTGCTATAGCATATCTTTGCTCCTCATGATGAGAATGCATTGCTGTCTCAGAAAGGCATCCGTCATCACAAACTTCTATGCTTATACATCTATAATAATGATTAACAATTTAATTTATTGTATATATATTATAGACCTAAAGAAACAATTTCCATCACCAATAATCCGCTTGGTAGAAAAATTATCTCCCATCACACCATTATCATATTTTGGATATATTTTCTTGATCTCACAATGAAAGCGTTCAGAATGATAAATTTTTAAATTTCTTTTGGTGAGAGAAAAAAGATTTTCATTATCTTTCTTGAAAAATACTGTCTCTACTGTCAATTCATTATCAAAAAAATATGCATAATTATATAATACAAATTTATACCATTCTCAATGAACTGGCCTATTTTATCAATTACAGCTGGTGCATTAGGATTAGGAGACAAAACTAGCAATTTAGAAAACAAATGAATGTCAATTTATAAAAATATTACTATTTCCTCGAAGGCTACCATTATTATCTTCGTTTCGTCATTAAATATCTTAACCCTCTTAAAATCTGTATCATCTAAAAAAATATGCATAATATTAAATATTTTAAATGTTTGGTCTTCACAATTCTTACCCTCTTATCCATATATCGTTTTGTGTAATTTTGAAAATAAATATAAAAATTTAATGTGAGTTTAAAAAATAATAGCTTCCAAGTGATTTTAATAGGCATTTAATATAACTCACTTCCTCAGAATTTTTATCATCTAAAAAATATGTATATTACTAAGTAATTAAAACAATTAAGTTCATGGTCTGAAATTCACAGAATAGGTACAAAACATGACGGCAAACATTTCGGGTAAAATCAGATATTTAAATTTTAAATTAAATACGCCCTCAAAAAATGATTTAAAGTTTAAAAAAAGTAACACATTGGAATAAACACATTGACGCTAAGGCTAACATATATATTTTTTTTTTCTTTCTTTCTTTCTTTCTTTCTTTCTTTCTTTCTTTCTTTCTTTCTTTCTTTCTTTCTTTCTTTCTTTCTTTCTTTCTTTCTTTCTTTCTTTCTTTCTTTCTTTCTTTCTTTCTTTCTTTCTTTCTTTCTTTCTTTCTTTCTTTCTTTCTTTCTTTCTTTCTTTCTTTCTTTCTTTCTTTCTTTCTTTCTTTCTTTCTTTCTTTCTTTCTTTCTTTCTTTCTTTCTTTCTTTCTTTCTTTCTTTCTTTCTTTCTTTCTTTCTTTCTTTCTTTCTTTCTTTCTTTCTTTCTTTCTTTCTTTCTTTCTTTCTTTCTTTCTTTCTTTCTTTCTTTCTTTCTTTCTTTCTTTCTTTCTTTCTTTCTTTCTTTCTTTCTTTCTTTCTTTCTTTCTTTCTTTCTTTCTTTCTTTCTTTCTTTCTCTTTCTTTCTTTCTTTCTTTCTTTTAAAAACGCCCTCAAAAAATGATTTAAAGTTTAAAAAAAGTAACACATTGGAATAAACACATTGACGCTAAGGCTAACATATATATTTTTTTTATTATATCCGTCCATTGCAAACCTCAAATTTGTATGCTATAGAAAAAAATAAACAAATTAAAATAGATACTATAAGTTAAAAATAATAGAAGAAGAGAGATTGATGAAGTTATTATATGATGGATTATTTAATGGTTTGGATGTAGCAGCGTACCTGATATAAATCCCAATTTATGTTAAAATTAAACCAATATGAAAAATAGTGTATATACTTACATCCTTTAGGTTCTTATTAATATCTGATACAAATCCCTTTAAAATTAAAACTTTGATATGATATATATATATATATATATGAAAACTTACATTCTTTATGTTTCTAATTATTATCGGATTCAAATCCCTATTGATGTTAAAATTAAAATATTGATATGATATATATATGAAAACTTATATCCTTTAGGTTCTAATTATTATCGAATACAAATCCCTATTAATTTAAAATTGAAATATTGATATGATATATAATGAAACTTACATCCTTTAGGTTCTAATATATCGGATACAAATTCCTATTGATATGATATATATATGAAAAAGAGTGTCAATTTTAATTTCCTTTTCTTTATTGAATACAGAGTGTCCAATTTTTTTGATTTATTTTTTGACAAATTTTTTTTTTTGAATATTTACGTTATAAAAAATGCATCAGTTCCCCGCATGATGATATAACCTTTTCTCATTCCCGTTTTTTAACCATCTTTTATTAAACCCTCTCAGCCTTATTATTTTTAATGAGTAGATATATACACATAAATAGTATATTATACAACACTTTTTGTATTCTTTTTGTTTAAAATATTATTTGTCAAACATCATAGAGAAGCGGGCCACTAAACAACGCAAAATGACAAAATCAGGCAAATCTTCGTAAACAAAAAGCATAAAAAACGACGTAATAAAATCATGAAAAAGGATGTAACAATCGATATAGGCTTACAAATTTTAAAAATATGCATCATTATTTAATTTTATATTTTTTTGTTAATGGTTTTTTTTAAAATTTTGATACTAATGAATTAAGCAATTTATTCGAGTTTAACTCTGGTCAAGAAAAGGGTGATAGAGATTTGCCGAAAAGTAATATTATATAATATTTAGATATTCTATTATTTATAATATAACTAACATTTTTAATTATATTATATCGCGTTTTAAATTTTTTTAAATTAAAAATATAAATAAGCCCCCATTTCTAATGGTTCGTTTCCTGATACCAGGGATTCTAAGGATACATCAGTATATGGATAAAGTTAATGGTGGTGTGAATCAATTTACATTTAAATTCAAAAGCCCCTATACTACTTTAGGTATTAGTGAGGAGAAGTTAATTATTTTTTAAAAAATGTGGATTAAAGTAATAAGTGACAAGTAAAATTCACATTTATTATAAGATTTAGCCATTTTTTAAGTAAGAAAGATGCCAATATATTGGAATTAAAAAGGTATAAATTCATCAGTTCATGGGTGAATAAAAAAAATGAATCAAAATTATTTTTAGGATTCTTTTTTTGGGCAAGATATAAATACAGTATTCTTAATTCAATTTTACGTGATAAATTCTAATAGAGCCGACAAGGGATAGATATTCAACTACAAAAAAAAATTGAAGGTAATATATTCGTTAAAGTATATATAAATATTTAAAATAAATAAACCAATTGGTTTTGAAAAAAGGCTGCAGAGGATATTTTGATTTTTCTAAAATTTACTCTGGTGGTTCTTGTAAATAATTCGCAATTTTATTAAAGCTCCTTTGCCTTTAATACAAAATTAATAATTCATGATCAACATGAATTTATGGCTAAATACACAAAATATGCTGCATTTTTTGTGTATTTATGGGTATTTCTTCGCGAATTCGCGCAAACTGAATATACAGGGTAATAAATTAAATTTAATATAAATTTTTAAAAATTAAAATTAATAGTTAATTTATTGAGTGCGTTTCTATTTTCTATTCAAAAAAATTGTTTGGAAATTTTAGCATTATTTTTTTTTTATATTGGTGCTTTACGAATTTCTGACAAGTGAAATATTAGAACTATTTTAATTTGAATCGATTTTTTCATACAATTTTTGCAAAGTGAAATCAAGTTAAACAAATTATTCAAATCAAAAGTATCTGAATCGTAGTAGTAAAGTTAGCCGAGCCTTGAATAAAAACAATGATGATTTCAAGTAAAAATTTTTAGAATTTTTTTAAAAAAAATAAACCTTCATGAAAATAATGTGTAATAAAAATTAGTTCAAGTTCAAAATTAGGTAATTCTTCCCAGAAATAATTAAATTAATCAAGATAAAGCTAGATACAACACATATTTTATCGGATTGCTTTATATTTTCTTAGATTATATTATATTTCACCATTCTAATATTTTTATTATATATATATAGGATTAGCATGATATAAAATTTACAACCATTCTTATAATTAGTTAGCGGTTAAAAATATTTAGCATTTGACATCTAAAAGTTCTTGTTAATTTTTTTTAATATACAAAATTTAAATAAAAATATCGATATCGATATTTAATATATTTTTTATTATTGTCAACTGGTTTACTTTTTTTTGCGGGAATATAAATTTTTTTTGCGAAATTTAAAATAAAATCTACAGATATTTTTATTTTCTTGTGTAAGCAAGCAGTAAAAAGTTTTGTTACGTTTCGCGGCTAATTATTTTATTTAAAGTCAAAAATATATATACCACTATTTATGTTTGCTTTGGAAATTGAAATTTAGAATTAAGATAACTAAAATTGTCTTTTCATGTTTTTCGAGGTGTAAATTTTTTAAAAAAATTTTTTTAAATAGAATATATATAAATCATAACTTCGAATTTTTATATCGTTACATATTTCTATTAAATTATAATATAATTCAAAACTCCTTACCTGCTGAATTGATCGACTTGGGAGCGGGGGTGAAATAAATATTACTCGTATAAAATTTTTGACCATCGCATTTCTCTTAATGGGCATGTTTAGATCTTAACATTTTATTTTTAACTTTTGTACAATATTAAGAGAAAAATATCTGCTAGTGTTATATTTGAATATCGTATATATTTTAAACGTTACGTTATATATTTTAAAAGGACTTTATTTTATATTATTATAACTTTCCAACATGTAATATTTTATTATCGAGGTTAATCAAATTGCATATTATTAGAAGTTAAATTGGATAATTATATAAATGTATATATACAAAAGAATTACAAATAAAATTCATAATTGTTTTTAAACATTAATCATATAATAGCTAGATTCCCAAATTAGGGTTTAATTCGAGTTCAGGAGTTTTAAACTCTATTTAACGTAAATTTTGATAACATGAACTTAATCGAAATTCCTAAAATTATTATCCTTTGTTTACAAATAAAGGATTCCTCGTAACATTACCCAAAAACCGTTTGAAAAAACGTTATGTATGGAAATTATCTCATTTATTATTGCCTGAGCTCTTTCCTGATTTAAATATGGAAAATTATAATCTTCGAGAATAGAGTTAGACATAATCGATTAGCTAATTATGAGGCTAATTTTGAGGATTATGATATTTAATTATATATTTTTTTTTTTTTAAAAAAATCCTATTTATGAACCCCAAACTATTTTCCTCCTGAAATAGTATCCTGACTTTGTTAGAATTTTAGTAATTTTTTGATTTCTTCAAAACAACAGGAGCTAGTTCGAACCAGGGCTTGTCTATTTATTTAAAAAATAATAATAACTCAAATTTTGTCGTGTTCAGAACTCCGCTTTGAAATTTTTTCACTTTATTTATGTTGCCAAGCGGGGATGTTAGCTTGATTTATACGTTAGAAATAATAGGAATTTGTCGGGATTTATCTCAATTTGTAGAATTTAATTTAAATATTTTAAAACGATTCTTTACTTACAAAAGATAACTGATGGAAATTTATTATTATGATGATGTTATTGGTTATTGAGGAGGTAAAAGAGCTTGGACTTATATTATGGTCTTGATCCATAGGATCCGCCTACAATTTATAATTATGTTTTTAGTAATATATAATAATCACTTCGGAATCTAATGTGTCATCCACCATTTCGATGTTATTTATATAAGGAGGGGTGTAAAAACTTTTATTTAAAAAAAAGGATTTATAATTTAAAATATTTTTTATTAAAAAATATGGATTTAAAATTTTATTATATAATTGTTTTAATTTCATTCAAATAAAAATAATAAAAATATTATACTAAATCTTTGAAATAGTAAATTCTTATTTCTTATAATTTGTTAACGCCTAGCTGGTAGCTAATTAAGGGAGAGGGGGAATAATTTTATTTTTTAATATAAAATTCATTGTTTATTTAATTTAATTATTATTTTAATACTTACCAAGGTAATGAGGGGAGGGGGGAGGTATTTTTATTTTACTTTTTCCAACTTAAGGAAAAAAAAGATATTATTTTTTAGAATGTAGGGGAGACCATATTTTTATTGCTATCATTTTTAATTTGATGTTTCACATAATTATAACATTATTTTATATGCTAGATGGCGTAAATTTATTTTTCTTATAAATCTAAATATTTAAAAAAAATAAATAAATAGATAAATGCAAAAACATATTTTGTTTATTTAAGATTATAATTTTTGTTTAAACCGAAATTATTTGTTTATTATAATAATGTAATTTTAAAATATTTTACATTAAAAAATTATGATTTACGTAAATAAACATTTTAAAACATTGAGTATTGATTACGACTATAATACAGTTGAAAGCACCAGTTCCCTTTTGAAGACCGAAGTTTAGCAGCGTTAAGCCTGTTTTGTACCAGGATGGGTGACCGCCTGGGAATTCCAGGTGTCATAATCCTTTTTTTAAAATAATTATCTATGAAATTCTCATTTATTATATTTAGTGCTGTAAACATTTTTAAAAAAATCGAACGGGTTCGCGTTCAACGTTCATTGACAAAAAGAAAGCGTTCATGTTCACGTTCAAATTCAAAAAAAGGAACGCGTTGAACGCGTTGGGTTCAAGTTCATGAACGCGTTCATGCGTTCAAAATTTTATGATAAATTTTTTTTTAAATTTAATTTAATATAAATAAATGCCTTATATTTTTCAAAACAATATATTAGCCATGATAAAAAATAAGTTATATTTTGATAATATAATTATAAATACAATATAATAGAGCGATAAAAAAATAAATTTATAAAAAATTTTTCTTATTAATTTTTAATAATAATTGCTTTTCAAAATTTTCATCTGATAGGCATGAACGCTTGGCAGTTAATACAGCGTTAGCTATACTAAAAACTCGCTCAACAGGGGCAGATGAAGGGATTGCGGTGTTATACTTGATAAACAATTCTTTTAAAAGGGGGAATTTATTAAAAACATTTAATGTTTTATCCATTGTTTCAAAAAATTGAGCTATGTTATCTTCCTCCAATGCCCTCTTCTTCCTCGTCAAAAAAAAAGATATCTCGGAATTGATTATAAAACAGTGAAATATTTTTGATATTTGGGCCATGGTAATTCTAATTCATCTAATATTGAATTTTGATTTTCAGAATCTAATGATGAAATATTTATATCCATGCAAATGCTAATCTATTAAATTAAAATATAAAATATTCAAATTAATAAACTTTAATCTTATCTTCTCTAGCAGTAGCACGTTATGGTACGTTAATTGCAATATGAAAGAGGAAAAAGTAAAACAGCTTATTAAAAAATATATAAGACTTTTTTGTTAAAAAATTGGATTAAATATTAATTTTTCAAATAAATAAAAATATAAAACTTTTTTGTTAAAAAATGCGGATTAATATTAATTTTTCAAATAAAAAAAATAAAAAGTTTTTTTAAATTGAACGAACGTAAAATTGAACGCGTTCATCAAAGAATAGGAACGCGTTCACGTTCAAAGTTCTTCAAAAAAAAGGAACGCCGTTCATCACCTTTTTTCAAAAAAACGAGCTTCGTTCACGAACGCGTTCATTTTGAACGCGTTCGTTTACAACACTAATTATATTAAATAGTAGAGGTAGGGAAATTCCCGTGTCCTTAATATAAATATAATATTTTATTGAAAAAATTATATTATCAAATCAAAAAAAAAATTTGCTTGAGCTATAAAGTTTTAAATTTTTTGTTGAAATTTATTCATAACAGATATGCCAGCTCTTTTATAGGGAAAGTGCATTTTTTTTTCTAGTTTTTGAGTTGATTTTTGATATGTTAACTGAAATAATATTATATAGGCCTCGAGATTTTACAAATACAGGTACAAACCCTTTTGACGTCAATCAGCAAAATCTCAAGGCTTGCATAATATTATTTTGCCTAAAATATTTATTGGGCAGGTATTTAAAAATAATTCACCCAAACGGGTTAAATTTTACATCACTTTTTTTTATTTCTCAAAAATTTCCAAACTGTAGTAATGTTTTCAATTTACAATTTTATGTTGATAATATTATATTATCTTTAAATTGTATTTTTGTTAATTGTAACGATTGATTTTTATTTAACAAGAGATGGTTTGTTTTATTTATATACCAGTTACTTTAACAAGAAAACAGATTTATTTTTTTATATCGCATAATTGAATATTTTTTCTTATATAAAGATAAATATTTGTAGAACAAAAGGGAAAAATTTTTGTTTTACTTTAATTGGAATTTTATCGTTATTTAATTTAATAAAAAAATACTTCTGATTCGGAGACAAATCAATTATTTTATTATAACCAGGGCTTAATCACTATACTAGTTAAAAATCCCTACACAAACATAGGCAATGCTTTTAGAGCTTCTGCATTAAGAAAAAATTGGTCATTATTATTATTTTTTTTAAAAAAAGGATTATTAACTTGTATCAAAATTTCTTTTAAAAGAAAAGAATGACACTTTGCTTCATTTTGGGCAAAAGGGGAAGAGTAAGAGATAATTTTTATTTAGCTTAAGAATGATATTTAGGATAAATGAAAGATTTTCTACAAAAGGGAAATCTCCCTTTTCCACATCCCAAGTACCCTTAAGGTAAAAGTTGTTTTTTTTAAAAAAAGAGATAAATATATGATAGTTTAACAATTCTAATCATAATCACTTTAAGGTTAATTTATATAAGGATACTAAATGAGCGAATCATTGCGGTATATTAATTTTTATTTAAAAAAAATACTCGGATAATAAGAAAGACAATTTGGCATCTTAACCGTAAAAGGTAAATGAGGAAGTTCCTTGGCGCTAATGAGCTGACAATTTAAATTCTATTTTTTTATTATAAAGATTTAGGCCATGGATATGTTCTGAACTTGATCAGTTTTACGCCTAGCTGGCTAGGATCACCTAGGAAAAAATGAAAAATCGTTAATATTTTTTTCAAGATAATACATTCAAAATTATTTTATTTTCCACTAACGAGCGCTTATTATATTCCCGCTTAAAAATTTTTGCATCCTCTCCCTTTGTACTCTGGCATCCCGGATCATCATGGGATTTAAAGGGATCTGTTTAAGAATTCAATTTTTTTTAAAGCAATTTATTCGACACGTTTTTACCTAAAATATAATATAAAAAAATGATTATTTATATGTTTTTTTTAAATTGAATTTACTAAAAGATTTTAACAGGCTAATTTTTTAAATTTTATCCATCTTCAAATTAAATATCTATTATAAACGAGTCATTTCCCAGATATGGGTGTATTTGCCAAACCAAATTAGTAGTATATTTTTAATTAATCATCATCTTGATCCAATAATTTACAAATGGCACATATTTATAATGATAAAAATATTTTATTATATGTTAATTGTTATATAGGTGAAATTTAATTTGACACGATAAACGAATTGTAATAGTAAAATAATTTATAATCTTTTTTAAAGACTTGATAAACCTATCATCTGTATATTTCGCAGTCTTTATTTGTTTAGGATTATTTTAGTATCCATTTTGAAAAATCATCAATATGATCATTTTTTTAGTTAAAATTCTTAAATATATCAAATAAATTTTTAAAATCCATTTTGAGCTTAGTAATATAATATCACATAAATTATTATAATTGTAAATTTAAAATATAATAAATTATAATTATTTGTATTTTTTTTTATTTAAAGATTTTAACAGGCTCATTTACAAATTTTTTTTTATCAATCTTCTTCAGATTAAATATGTAATTATTATTAATAGAAAATATAATATTAAATAAATCTTTACCTTGTACCATTAATTCATAAATAAAATTTATTATTATTTTGTTATTTGTGATATAGTTGAAATTTTTTTCGATAAGCGAACTATAAATTACAAAAAATTAGTTGGGAGAAATTTTATTACACTTTTTATAATTTTACCAAAATATGTTTTAAACGGAATTCACAATATGTAAGAATCATATCATAAACATAGTATTTAAATTTATACAAAAAAAATTGAAATGAGCAAAATTTCCTATTTTTTTGTGTATTTTTGGAAAGAAAATGATAAAATATCTAAATTGATTGACATAACAATTTCCCTTAAAATAGGGATAAAAAAATATTCAATAGATGAAATAACTCATTTATGATCCTTCGCACGGAAATCTTTAGTAAAAGGCGAAAGATTTATGCGTTCTGCGAAGAATCTGAGACTGAATTTATCAGGTAAATATATTGGGTATTTATAGAATAATTTTAATTACAAAATTATAGTCTTATTTAAGATAAACATTTATATAAAAAAAATAATTTTATAAAAACTAAAATTAAACTCTCAAAAAATAGATGATTTATTAGGAGTAAAAGGAAGATATCTTTCCGATTTTCTAATTATTTTGTACTATTATTTTTAATTTGTTCATCTCACATAAATATAACATTATTTAATCTGCTAGATGGCGTAAATTATTTTTACTTGATAAATCAAAATATTTTAAAAAATAAATAAATAAAGGTATAAATGTAAAAACATTTTGTTTATTTAAGATAATAAATTTTGTTTAAACCGAAATTATTTGTTATTAAAATAAATTGTAATCCTAAAATATTTTACATTCAAAAAATTATGATTCACATTAATAATGATTTTTAAAACTATAATTTTTGATTACGACCATATCTGAAAGCACCGGTTCCCTTTCAAACACCGAAGTTAAGCAACGTTGAGCCTGGTTAGGATGGATGACCACCTGTCTTCTCAGGCATTATATTTGATAATCATCTTTTAGTTGATCTTTTTATCAGATATCTACAGGGGCCTGCCCATATTTTAATTGTTATACCCGACCCGTTCCTGAAATTTTTTTTATAATACCCGGGGCATATCTTTTAAAATTAACTATTTTAAAAAGTCATTATTAGCTGTAAAAATTAAAAATAAATTCTTATTTAATGACTGACTTGAGAGTTCATTTAAATCTGATTTTTCAATTATAATGAAAAGTGTATAAAGATCAATTTTTTTTATTTTTCAAATTTAATATAAATAATTTTAAAATGTTTTTTTCTACAAAGTAGATTCCATTTATTATATATATTTTTTTGTCAAAAATTATCCTTTTTTTAACCACTCAAATGACGGATTTATTAGGAGTATTTTATAACTATTTTGTACTATCATTTTTAATTTGATTATTTCATATAAATATAACATTATTTTATACGCTAGATGGCGTAAAATTATGTTACTTAATAAATCAAAATATTTTACTTAATAAATAAATAAAGGTATTAAATGTAAAAAAAATATCTTGTTTATTTAAGATAATAATTTTTGTTTAAAAATAAATTATTTGTTATTAAAATAAATTGTAATTCTTAAATTAAAAAATTATGATTTGCATAAATAAATTTTAAAATCTCCTGTTTAAATAAATTCAAAATCTTTTAATTTTTTTTCTTCAATTTATAATTTAGATTATGACACTGGAATATTTTATATATATATTTTATTAATTGCAGTAAGATTCATTTTCTTATGATATGTATAATTTATGAAAATATATTATTAGAATATAATCAATAAAAAATGAATAGATATTGATAGTTGTATTTCCTTTTATCTCATAATAAATAGTTTAAATCCTTTAATATGTGAATTTTGAATAAACTTTATAATTTTAAATTTATTTAATTACCTGTTTTTCTTTATATGAAAATTATTTTGTGAGACCTTTAAAAAAGATATCGTATTTGTATATGTAAAATGTTAAAATAACTTTTCTTAAAGTAACCTTAAAACAAATTGTAAATTGTATATGTATTAAAATAATATTATATATAGTTGTAAAATTTTTTAGTAGATATAGAAAAAAAAATAAAAGATTTTAAAATGAATTTTAAATAAAATCAGTCTTGCCTCTCCTGCCTTCCCTGTAAATATCTATTAAACAGTATAACTTTAAAAAATTGTTTTTTTTACATCCTTAAGCCATTTATGGCGTAACTTAAAATATTTCAAATGTAATAAGAATTGTTTCTTTCTTTTTGTTAAAAACAACTTTTATATTTTAAATCAATTTGTTTATAAACTAATATTAAATTTATATTTTATAAATCAGATTCTTTCTTTTTGTTAAAAACAACTTTTATATTTTAAATCAATTTGTTTACAAACTAATATTAAATTTTATATTTTATAAATCAATTTACTTAATAAACTAATGTTCAATTTTTTATTTTTAACTTTTAAAAAAAAATCAATTTATTATAAATTACATTAAATTAAATTGTCAATATATATAGGAAACTATTTTGAATATGTGATCATTATATTTTTTTAATTTAAATATCAATAAATTTACGTAATATACGTCTATAACATTTATTTTCTGCCTTTGATTTCTGCAACCTTTTCATGGTGGCAAAAAGTTAGATGACGAAATAATTGATGACAATTTTTGGGACACAAATTTTAAAATAATAGTTAAAGAAACTAATATTGATCAAGAACTAATGGAAGTAATCAACGATATAAGGAATCATGAGCAGATAAAGAACAAAACGTATAAAAATATGGTATTGGAATTGAGTTTAATCAAAGGTTGCCTTTTTAAAGAGAATAGGATCATAATACCGAAAGGTATGAGAAAAGAGATTTTGCAAGAGTTGCATAATGGGCATCTCGGTGCTGGAAAAACAAAATCATTAGCGAGAGAGTATCAGTGGTGGCCTGGTTTAAATGCAGAAATAGATCAGGAGGTAAAGAATTACGATGCTTGCAATAAATACGCAGACAATCCTCATAATATTCAAAACCCATGGGAAACAGCAACGAAAGTATTCGAGCGCGTACACATAGACTTTGCAGAGTTCAAAGATAATAATTTTATGGTATGTGTTGACGCCTTCAGCAAATTTCCTATTATTAGGAGAATGAGAAACACAACTACGGAATCAACGATTAAAGAATTGATGAAAATAATAAGTTTATTTGGTATACCTAATAGAATAGTCAGTGATAATCTAACTTTACCAGTAAATTATTTAAGAAATTTTGCGAAGATCACGAAATCGAACACTTGCTCACCGCACCTCACCACCAACAGTCCAATGGCCAATGTGAGCGTATGATTAGATCAATGAAAATGAATATGAAAAGGAATATGGAAAATAATAATAAAATAGACGTAAACATAGCTCTAGAAAAGTTTCTTTTTAATTATCGTAATACACCCAACGCAACGACCAACAAAATACCAAGCGAAGTAATGTTCTCCAGAATGATTAGGACAAAATGGGAGTTGATAAAACCGAGGGATGAAAGAGATCATATACTAAATCGCAAGATATCAATAGATAAGGATATAGAAATAGGAGACAGCATATGGTATAAAACTTTTAAAGATAATAATTGGGAAAAAGGTACAATAATGCGCAAAAACGGAAATTTGTTGTATGATATAGATACTGGGAACAAAATTATAAAAAGACACTTGGACCAAATAAAAAAAAGATCAACTAATGTAGAACTTTCTTCTAATGGTGCAACAGTTTTTAAAGCGAATGTTAATAATAATGCATCACCTTATACATTGAATTTTAGAAGGGGAGGTGATGAACCAAGAAACCAAAATGTACAAGTAAATGATCAGAATCGCAACGTTCAAAGACCAGTTAGAAATAGTGTGTTGCCTAGAAAATTTTATAATGAATTAAATTTGATAATAAATATTTTTTTTCTCTTCCTTATATTAAAACAAAGTGTGGAACTAAATTGATAAAACGTACAACAAAAAAAAAGATCAACGAAGAGGTGAACGAGCAAGAATGACAAACGACAAAAATTATAAAAAAAAAAAAAAAAAGTGTGAAATGTTTAACAGTATTAACTTTAAAAAATTGTTTTTTTTTTTTACATCCTTAAGCCATTTATGGCGTAACTTAAAAATTTCAAATGTATTAAGAATTGTTTCTTTCTTTTTGTTAAAAACAACTTTTATATTTTAAATCAATTTGTTTATAAACTAATATTAAATTTTATATTGTGATCATTATATTTTTTTTAATTTAAATTCGACTCGAGTCTGAGCTGTTTTATCGACTGGAAACTAGGCTCGAGTCATAGCTAAGTCGACTCGGCTTAGCCGTTTAACAACACTATTACTAGTGTTGTTAATGGGTTGATAATGTTATATCCAGACCTCTCGCTTGGCTTTAAAAATCGACTAAATCTGCCGAGCACAGATCTATGGTTCAAACCCATATATTTTAAGTAATTTTTTATTGAACTTATTATAGATATAAATATATGGTTATTATAGGTATCAATCGATAATTAAAGACCTATTGAATTGGCAACAATTTATTTATTGTTTAACTCTATCCCTCAAAAAATTTCTAAAAATTTTAATTTATTAATAATTGTTTTTTAGAAATTCTATCAAAATTTATTTTTTGTTATTTAATATATTTTTTTTCATTTTTAAATACTTTTTTTAGAAAATTTTCTCATTTTAAATACTTTTTTTATTTATAAAAAAACTTTGGCGCCAGCTATAAATAATATAAGAAAGGAAGAAAAAAAAATTATTACTAAGGTAAAGAGGGAGGGAGGGAGAGGGTTTATATTTAATAGAAAAGGAAAGAAAGTACTATATTTATATCGTTTTTCCCTCTTTAAACATATTTTATTTTTATTTCTTCAAATTTTTTTAGAGTATTTTACCAGGTCAAATACTCCTCCGGTCAATTGACTGATTTTGACCGGTCAATTGACCGACTAAAAAGTATTCAAAAATCATCTTCAAAACCTAGGTTTTTAATTAATTTATGACGATTTACAAAGTTAGGAATTTATTGAATCCTTTGGATGTGCAGCACATGGCTAGAATCTGTTTATTAAAAATTTATGCCAAATACGTTTTATTGAAAGAAGATCATCAAAAACAAACAAATTAAATTATAAAATTTAATGATATTTTATTGGTAACTTTAAAAAAAAGGCAAATATTGAAAGGATATAAGTCTTCCTTAAAAATTCAATATCAAGTGATAATATTACAATTACATCCCATGAGAATGTTGGTGATTATCAATAACATGCCATGAATTTAAATGTAATTTATAAATACATCTTGTAAGTTATTTTAAAAAAAATGAAGAGGGTATAAAAAATTATTTTATAAAAACTATAATTAAACTCTCAAAAAATAGATGATTTATTAGGAGTAAAAGGAAGATATCTTTCAGATTTTCTAATTATTTTGTACTATCATTTTTAATTTGTTTATTTCACATAAATTAACATTATTTAATCTGCTAGAGGGCGTAAATTATTTTTATTTGTTAAATCAAAATATTTTAAAAAATAAATAAATAAAGGTATAAATGTAACATATTTTGTTTATTTAAGATAATTTTTGTTTAAACCGAAATTATTTGTTATTAAAAATTGTAATTCTTAAATAATTTACATTAAAAAATTTTGATTCACCCAAATAAAGATTTTAAAACTGCAACTTTCGATTACGACCATATCACGTTGAAAGCACCGGTTCCCTTTCGAACACCGAAGTTAAGCAACGTTGAGCCTGGTTAGTACTTGGATGGGTGACCGCTTGGGAATCCCAGGTGTCGTAATCTTTTTTCTTCCAAATATTTAATAAACATTTTTTAGTTGATAATTTTTATCAGATACCTGCAGGGGCCATACCGTATTTTAATTTTTTTTAAATACCCGTCTTTTTTTAAATAGCAGGACTTGACCTCATATATTTTAAAATTAAATATTTTAAATAGTCATTATTAACTATAAAAATTAAAAATAAATAAATGAATTTTTATTTAGTGATAATTGACATTTATGTTATGACTGACTTGAGAGTTCATTTAATTAAGATTTTTCAATTTTATAATGAAGAATGCGAATTTTTTTTATTTTTCAAAATTAAAGTGGCCGTTTTCTGAAGCACGACAACCTTAATAGGTTAATCGGCAAAACCTTGTTTTCGGCCGATTTCCCCAATAGTTTCCGTTAGGTCTCCAAAATGCGGACGGTAAGCGTTCGACATGTCTTTGACGTCTTGGCACGGCGACAAAAGACTAGCATGGGATGTCTCGTGTGTTACCTCCTTTCCGGCTTACCACCGACCCCTTGAAACTCCAGAAATCAAAGTTTAATAAATATAGATCCCTCCCTAATTCTTTTATATTTATTCCCCTAATTTTTATCGTTCTGGGAAATCCCGGTCCCCAATCTCTAAAGTTCTTAAATCAATTAGGTAGAAGAAAGTATCATTAAGGATAAGGGTCAAAAACGAGTCCCTATCTCTTAAATAAAAAATCCAATTCGAAATCCTAAAGGGGAACTACAAGGTTTCTTCGAAACACTCCTTTTTCCCTCCTAGTACAGTACGCATGGTTTCCCTATTTTATTAATATACAATAAATTAATTATAAATAATTAAAAAAATTTTTTTTTTACTAATATATATAATTTTGTTATACATTTCAATAGTTAATTTTGGTATAAAAATTATCCTTCTTTTCCTTCCCCAATCAAATGACGAAGGAGGATAAATCAAGATCATAAATTGTGTTTAGTATATTTCTATTCATTTTAATATTAATTTATAAAAAGTGTTGCAATATTCAGAATGTAAATGGTTATTAAAGAAAAGATATATAATTGAGATTTTGTGAATATTATACCACTTTTCTTTGGAAAGAATTCTTTTTTAATTTTTATTTTATCTTTTGCCTTTTAATTTTTAATTTTTATGTTTTATTATTTTATAATTATTTAATTCTCCTGGTGGTAGTAATTTATGTATAAAATTTTAGTTTATATTTATTACTACTAATAGTAATTTTTTTTTAATTTACCTGGTAGTAATTATATTCCTTCTATAATCTGTATTTCTTTATTTTATCAATTATAGCACAAATTATTTTTGACGCAAAAAAATGATAATTTATTACCAGGGATCCAAACCGATACGAATGTCGGTTCAGGTTCAGGTTCGGATAAAAATAACGGTTCAAGGTGTAGGTTCGGTTCACCGAAAATAAAAATATCGGTTCGGTTCAAACCTCTAAAAACCGGTTTGAACATTTTTGTATTCAAACCTACATTCGAATTATGTATAAGGAAAATTTATTTTTAATTTCATAATTAAAATAAAAACCTTCATTTTTATTAATTGCACATTATAAAATAATATTATTTATAAATATAACAAATAAATATATCATAATTTTAATATGAACAATTACTTAAATTTTTTTTATTAAGCTGCACAATTAATATATTTTCAAAATTCGTCTCACTCAAATTACATCTATAAGGAGATAATATAAATTTATTTGTTGAAAAACATCCTCCCACACTAACTTGGGTAGCTGGCATTGCCAGTATGATATCAGATTTGATGTGTCATTTATAAAACTATATGTAAAAATTTATATATTAGATTTAATTTTTTTTCTAGGTATTATAATTTATAAGCTTAAAATATTTAAAAAATATTGTAAAATGGCAATATACTAAAGTTTATAAAAAATATGACTGACGTTTATCAATCAAATGTGATTGATAATAATTTTTAAAACAATTTGAATATAATTAATATTTTTGCAATATACTACTAGTAAAAACTTACACACTATTTTATAAGTATAAAATAATAAGACTCGAACCGGTTCAGAGGCATTTTAGCGGTTCGGTTCAGGTTCGGCTAGAAATTTTTTAGAGGTTTAGGTTCGGTTTAGGTTCGACAAAAAATACCGGTTTTTAGCGGTTTAACGGTTCGGTTCAGGTTCGGTTTAAATCCCTGTTTATTACTAATTTTCTATACTATATAATAAATATCTATATAATAAATAATTACCAAAAAAAACAAGCATAATCAAAAGAAAAACATGTCAATAAATAAAAATAATAATAATCGATATAAGAAATTTATAAAAATTAATCTTTTTTCTTACTAAAAAATTTCTTTTTCATACCAAGGATTCTATATGCACTTCGCGCAACACCCATATTCAAATATCCTTCTCAATTAAAAACATACGAAAACGGAATAAAAGAACTAACCGAAAAAATAATAAATCAAAGATTCAACGAATCCGCTTGGGCGCAAGCTTCGCTCCCCACAAAATCCAGTGGACTTGGCATTAGATATTCTTATGACCTAGCAATAACTTCTTTCATATTAAGTAGTCTCTTGTCAAAGCAAATAACAAACGCCCATCATTCTGAATAAGATCCTTCCTTAATTGAGGCCATAAACACTTGGAAAACTCGAATCAATGTTGATTCTCACCCCCCCCCCCTCCCCCTTTCGGCAAACTTGCCTTAGCCTTTTTCAAAAATTTAGATCTCAAATCAGCAAACACTCGGAAGAACCTCGAGAAGGGTTTTTTCTTCGACAAAGGTTCGCCATAGTAATCCTTAAAGCCAATTATCAGCTTCAATGGTAGTCTACTAGCCAAAGAGCTATCCTAAATCCTTTTTTTCCTTGCATTTTACCATCCCCGTTCTTCATTGGTATTTTTATAATTTTTTATTCATATTCCTTTTGTCGCATTTTAATATAGACTTTATTTATACATTCATATATTCACAAAATTAAGCTAAATTTAATATATATTTGTTATTATATTTTATTATATACATTTGATTAATAATTTAAATTTATGTGATTTGATCTTCAAAATTCATATATATTTTTTAATCTAATTTTTTTATTTATGTTACAATATGTATTAAAGTTATAAATTGAAGGAATAAAATAAATATAACATTTATAAATACTTAATCGATAAAAATTTTATAACGATATAAAATATCAGAATAATTATTGAAGAGAACAAGTATTATGGTGAGCGTAAGTAAAAATATATTTTATTATTATTGCCTTTTTTATCTTTGTACACACACTTTATATATATTATCTAAAAATATAAATTAGAATACATATAATCAAAACGAAAAACAAAAAGTAATAATAGGTAAGGCAGAGACCTGCAGAGGCACCATTTGCACGGCCCGGCCCGGTTTTAAATTTTTTAGGCCCGGCCCAGTTTTAAATTTTTTAGGCCCGGCCCGGATATTTAAAAAAAAATTTTTTTACGGCCCGGCCCGGCCCGGATTTAAAAATTTAAGGCCCGGCCCGGATATATTTTTAAAAAAATTTCAGGCCCGGTGTAACGTGTGAAAGTGATTACCGTGAGATTTCGAATTCTCACACCATCAAAATCTCACGACTGACACCGTGTGAAAGTGATTTCATGAGATTTTTATTTTTATCGCTTCAAATACATTGGGGGCCATTTAAATCATCAAAATCTCACGGCTATTCAATATTTCAAAATCTCATAGATTTAAAATCTCGCATTATTAATTTAAATATACTTTTAAAACGTCAGATTTGAATGAGGCTGTCAAATTAGAAATATTTCTAAATAATACAATTTAATTTGAAATTCTTTTTCATTGTGAGTAAATTTTTAACAATATATTTTTTATTTCAGAAATATTTTAGCTCAAATTATAATGATATATATGACTTTCTAAAATGTTCTAAAGTTCCAGTGAATGTTAATAAGGCTAACTATATTAGAAAGATAACCGCCTTCAAGATTATAGAAAATCAATTATTCTATGGGGAAAGTAAATTTTAGATATGTCATAATTAATTTATTAAAATAAGCCATTATAAGTTTAATGCAATATATTATTTTTTAACATTGAAAAATGCTCAGGCCATTGATTATTATCTTTTTTTGATCTAAAATTAATTATAGCTGCAAATGTAAGTGTATATATATATATATGTAAGAACATTTTATAAAATTTTACATATAGGCATTATTAAATGCTATTTTACAACTAAAATTTAATTTAGATTATCACATAAAGATGAAAAGTAAATGTTAGATACTTTTATTATAATGTATATTGGGCTTATAAATGATTGCATAATTAATTTATTAAAGTTAGGTATTATAATATATACAACTAAAATTGTATGACAAAATTAAGTGCAGTTTATTATTCAAGCCATTGATTATATATATTTTTTCTGCATCACAAATATTATTATATATATAATTTAATGATATTTTAGAAGAAAGAAAAGTTATACTGACAGGAGATGAACAAAAAAAATAATTTAAACAATACATGAGGGGGGTGTATCTACAGTTGCAGGTATAGCTATGGGAGGGCATCTGGGGATTAATAAAACTAATCAAATAATAGCTGAAAAGTTAAAATTTGCAATATTTTTTTAATTATTTTTTTTAAGCTTTTATTGGTTGGGGAGCAATAAAAGTGTTAGAGAGTTTATCAAATCCTGTGAGGTTTGTCAAAAATCAAGCAGTCGTTTTGATAAAACCTCAAATGTTTTGCACAATATTAAAGTTGTGCCAAAGTCTTGGTATCAAATTGGCATCAATTTAATCCAGATGCCAGAATCCAAGGAAAAATATAAATATATTTTATGTGCCATATGCTATTTTTCAAAATATTTAAAGAAAGAAAGAAAGAAAGAAACTATTAAGGATAAAACAGCTAAAACTGTTGTAAAAGCCTTATACATCATTGTCAACACCCACCAATGCTATGAAGTAATAAAATAAAAATACCAATTTTAACTAAATTTTTTTATATTAATATATATTTTTTTAAATTTAATAAAATAAAATATATATTTATTAAATATTCAGATAAATGATCAAGGCAGGGAATTCTGTAACAATGTTTGTACAGAATTCCATAAATATTGTGGGATTGTCCAGAGAGTAACCTCAGCCTACCACTCACAAGCAAATGGTTTGGTAGAGCGAGTTAACAGAACAATCCTGAACCGAATAGCAAAATCGGTTTTGGATATCCCAACTGACTGGCCAGATGCTTTGGTAGGGGTGTGTGGCACCTACAATTCTTGCATACACTCTTCTACGGGATTTTCGCCCTATGAACTGATGTATGGTCAGAAACCACGACGCCCTCTTACAGTAGAAATAATTTTTAATGTTATATTTTTAATTATTAATTTAGTTACAAAACAAAATTGAGGATGTATTAGCCTTACCAGAGGTTATGGCAAAAATAACAATTTATCATTGTTTAAAAGAAGAGTTAGAAATTAAAATGGCTCATCTTAAAAAAATAACGGAACTGGCTATACAAAATATTTATATAGCCCAGCTTAAACAAAAAAAGGGTTACGAAAAAGATCAAATGGTTCTAAATCTATTTTGGGACAAAAGGTTCTTGCTTGGAACCATAAAAGGTCAGATAGGAAAGGGGGGAAAATGTTGAACCCCTGGATAGGCCCTTATTTGATCAATAAAATATTTGATAAGGGTAATAATTTTATATTATATTAATTATTACTGTATATCAAGGTGTATATGAATTAATAACCACGAAAATCTCATATTAAAAACAAAATATAATTTATACAATTAAAAAGAAAGAAACAATGAATATCCAGATGAAAATGGTAATGATTTTTAAATATGAAGTAAAAAAAACATTTTTAGATACAAAAATTAATATTTAATAATTATTTTTAATGTTTTTATTATAATTAATGCATTCCCTTTAGAAAATATATTGGATATTTATAGAATAATTTTAAATACAAAATTATAGTCCTTTTTAAGATAAACATTTATATAAAAAAATTATTTTATAAAAACTATAATTAAACTCTCAAAAAATAGATGATTTATTAGGAGTAAATAGAAGATATCTTTCAGATTTTCTAATTATTTTGTACTATAATTTTTAATTTGTTTATTTCACATAAATATAACATTATTTAATCTGCTAGATGGCGTAATTTATTTTTACTTGTTAAATAAAAATATTTTAAAAAATAAATAAATAAAGGTATAAATGTAACATATTTTGTTTATTTAAGATAATAAATTTTGTTTTCCCCAAAATTAATTGCTATTAAAATAGATTGTAATTCTTAAATAATTTACATTAAAAAATTAGATCCACCTAAATAAAGATTTTAAAACTATAACTTCCGATTACGACCATATCACGTTGAAAGCACCGGTTCCAACACCGAAGTTAAGCAACGTTGAGCCTAGTTAGTACTTGGATGGGTCACCGCCTGGGAATCCCAAGTGTCGTATTCTTTTTTCTTCCAAATATTTAATAATCATTTTAGTTGATAATTTTTATCAGATACCTGCAGGGGCCATACCGTATTTTAATTTTTTTAAATACCCGACCCTGAAATCTTTTTTTAAATAGCAGGACCTGACCAAAAAAATACCCGGGTCATATATTTTAAAATTAAATATTTTAAATAGTCATTATTAGCTATAAAAATTAAAAATAAATAAAATGAATTCTTATTTAGTGATAATTGACATTTATGACTGACTTGAGAGTTCATTTAAATCAGATTTTTCAATTATAATGAAGAATGTGAATTTTTTTTATTTTTCAAAATTAAAGTGGCCGTTTTCTGAAGCACGACAACCCTAATAGGTTAATCGGCAAAGCATTGTTTTCGGCCGATTTCCCCAATACTTTCCGTTAGGTCTCCTAAATGCGGGCGGTAAGCGGCACGACTGCATGTCATAGACGTTTTGGTAGGGCGACAAAAGACTAGCCTGGGATGTCTCGTGTGTTACCTCCTTTCCGGCTAAATACCGACCTTTTGAAACTCCAGAAATCATAGTTTAATAAATATGGATCCTTCCATAATTCTTTTATATTTATTCCCCTAATTTTTAACGTTCTGGGAAACCCCGGACCACAATCTCTAAAGTTCTTATATCAATTAGGTAGAAGAAAGTATCATTAAGGATCGGGGTCAAAAACGAGTCCCTATCTCTTAAACAAAAAATCCAATTTGAAATCCTAAAAAGGAAATACAAGGTTTCTTCGAAACACTCCTTTTTCCCTCCTAGTATAGCACGCATTGGTGTTCCTATTTTATTAATATACAATAAATTAATTATAAATATTTAAAAAAATTTTTTTTTTACTAATATATATATTTTTGTTAAACATTTCAATAGTAAATTTTGGTACAAAAATTATCCTTCTTTTCCTTCCCCAATCAAATGACGAAGGAGGATAAGGTCAAGATCATAAATTGTGTTTAGTATATTTCTATTCATTTTAATATTATTTTTTAAAAAGTGTTGCAATATTCAGAATGTAAATGGTTACTAAAGAAAAGATATATAATTTAGATTTTGTGAATATTATATCTCCAGTTTTTGGAAAGAATTCTTTTTTAATTTTTATTTTACCTTTTGCCTTTTAATTTTTATGTCTTATTATTTTATAATTATTTAATTCTACTGGTGGTAGTAATTTATGTAAATAATTTTAGTTTATATTTATAACTACTAATAGTATTTTTTTTTAATTTACCTGGTAGTAATTATATTCCTTCTGTAATCTATATTTCTTTATTTTATCAATTATAGCACAAATTATTTTTGACGCAAAAAAAGGATAATTTAATAGTAATTTTCTATACTATATAATATATATCTATATAATAAATAACTACCAAAAAAACAACCATAATCAAAAGAAAAACATGTAAATAAATAAAAATAATAATAATCGATATAAGAAATTTACATAAATTAATAGATAAAAATTAATCTTTTTTCTTACTAAAAAATTTCTTTTTCATACCAAGGATTCTTTATGCATTTCACGCAACACCCATATTCAAATATCCTTCTCAATTAAAAACATACGAAAACGGAATAAAAGAACTAACCGAAAAAATAATAAATTAAAGATTCAACAAATCCGCTTGGGCGCAAGCCTCGCTCCCCACAAAATCTATTGGATTTGGCATTAGATCTCCTTATGACCTAGCAATAACTTCTTCCATATTAAGTAGTCTCTTGTCAAAGCAAATAACAAACGCTCATCATTCTAAAGAAGATCCTTCCTTAATTGAGGCCATAAACAGAAGATCCTTCCTTAATTGAGGCCATAAACACTTAGAAAACTCGAATCAATGTTGATTCTCAACCCCCCCCCCCCCCACAACCCAAAGACAGAAGAACTGGGATGCTCCGATAGTTGCTCACTGCGTTGAAACTCTCTTATCTAGCATGTAATTAACTGACCGCACCCTATTCTCTTCCCTGGTCAATGGTACTGGGCATGAGTTTCCCGAGGCCATTCCCTCTGTCAATCTTCAACTTTCGAACAACGAACTTACTCACGTCATCGGTATTATTCTATTGCTCAATCACCTACCCTCACATATGTTCATACACAATGTCGCTCCTGCAATGGTCGATTTATAAGACACAGGCAAAGTAATTCAATCATCCAACATGCCTTGAAATCAGCACAAAACCCATCCATACTTGAACCCCGGAGTCTTTTCAGATCTGATGGAAAACGACCAGACGGCATCACTCAAATTCCATGGAGGATGGGCCAATTATTGGTATGGGACTTATCTTGTATTGACCCCGTTGCCACATCTAACCAGACACTCAACATCATTGACCAGAAGGAACAGCTTAAAACATCGAAATACACAGAAATTACTAATGACCCTTGTTTCATTCCAATTATTTCAACCAAACTTGCCACCTTCGGCAAACTTGCCTTAGCTTTTTTCAAAAATTAAGGATATCAAATCAGCAAACCCTCGGAAGAACCTCGAGAAGGGTTTTTTCTTCGACAAATGCTCGCCATAGCAATCCTTAAAGCCAATTACATCAGCTTCAATGGTAGTCTACTAACCAAAGAGCTATCCTAAATCCTTTTTTTCCTTCGCATTTTACCATCCCCGTTCTTCATTGGTATTTTTATAATTTTTTATTCATATTCCTTTTGTCGCATTTTAATAAAGACTTTATTTATACATTCATATATTCATTATTTGTTATATTTTATTATATACATAGGATTTATAATTTTAATTTATGTGATTTGATTTTGAAAATTCATATATATTTTTTAATCTAAATTTTTTATTTATGTTACAATGTGTATTAAAGTTATAAATTGAAGGAATAAAATAAATATAACATATAAATACTTAATCGATAAAAATTTTATAAGGATATAAAAATATCAGAATAATTATGTTGGATCACGTAATAAAGTGATAGTAAAATTATTTTTTTAAAATATTTTATGAATATATGCTGAATATTATTTCAGTTCTTTCTATTTCAAATTATTCTCTAATGGTTACCTCAATCATGCTTATTAAAAAACTCTAATTAAACTTTCAAAAATAGATGGATTTAATAGGAGTAAAAGGAAGATATCTCTCAAAATTTTCTAACTATTTTGTATTAGCATTTTTAATTTGAATATTTCACATAAATATAACGTTATTTTATATGCTAGATGGCGTAAATTTATTTTACTTAAAAATCAAAATATTTTTAAAAAAAAATAAAAAAAATATTTTTATTTAAGATAATAATATTTGTTTGAACATTTGCATAAATAAACATTTCAAAACATCCCCTGTTTTAAAATTTTTATTTTATAACGTTTTAAATGAATCCAGTTTTAAATAAATTCTAATTTAGTGATATTGACATTTATGATTGACATGTTAAGATTTAACATTATTTTTTTTAATGATAGATATTGATATTTATGACTAACTTGAGAGTTCATTTAAATCATATTATTCAATTATAATGAAGAGTTTGAGCATCAATTTTTTATTTTTCAAAATTAATATAAATAATTTTAAAATATTTGTTTTACAATGTAAATTCCATTTATTATATATATATTTTGTTATACATTTCAATAGTTGATCTTGAAACAAAAATTAATCAAATAACAAAAGACGATAAATCAAGTTTATAATTTTGTTTAGTAAATTTCTATTCATTTTAAGAGAATTCAATGAGATACAGGATTATATCCTTTATCAGAAATATCCATCATCGACGTCTTCCAAAAAAGGCTTAAGACGCAATCTGCGAGTACAGGCCTCAAGATATAAAATTCGCAATAGTAATTCCCATAATGGTGAAGTCATTTTGGACCTTGACCGAAGAATTTAATTAAAATAGTGCACATTGGATGAGATACTAATGTGTCAGCATATCTCGTGCTGCCCATTTTGGTGTAACCAAGACTCACAGTAAATTGGCTGATAGGTGGAATATATTTGTATAATAATATTATATGATCAGTAATATAT
The DNA here is from genome assembly GCF_954871325.1 of Gordionus sp. m RMFG-2023. NCBI lineage: Eukaryota > Metazoa > Nematomorpha > Gordioida > Chordodea > Parachordodidae > Gordionus > Gordionus sp. m RMFG-2023. The sequence continues at coordinate 29,188,526 of NC_088778.1, read as the reverse complement.
TTTTATATATAATACATTAGTAAATAAACAATTTTAAATTGTAACAGAAGAGCTTAACTCCTTAAAAAAGTTATAGTGGATTGCATGTAATACTAATGAGGCAAAATCTTTAGCTGTCTATTTTGGTATCACCAAACTCCAGCAAATTGGCTGTTAGATAGAATATTTTTGCATAATAAATCTAATAATTATATGATGTATTATATTTTTAGATTATGGGTGGCCAAACAGGAAAATGGATATAGTTAATTTTGTAAAAATCACAGCAAAGTTTTTTAAAAAGTAGAAGAACGTGAACAGAGGCACGAATAAAATGGGTTTAAGACTGTTATTTTGGTTTTAAACGAATTTAAAAATATTCGGAATTTTTTAAATAAAAACTTTTTATAGTCGCTATCAACATATGCGCCATATCGGTGCACATACATAATTTTTAATTTTTTTATAAAATATTTGTAAATTGATAATTAAATTTTTTTTCAAGAAAAATTAAAAAATAAAATATATACACTATCAGATATATCGGCATTATTATTAAATCTTTATTGAAAAGAAAATATGAATTCAAACTCAATTTTGTAATTGTATAGTTTATCACGTATAAGTTTAGTTGAATTTGTCGAACATAAGGAGTAGAAAAAAAATCCTTTTACAATTCGCGTTAGCTGCCGAAATATAAAGAATATTTTTAGTCAGCTTGAAAATACTCGAAAATTCGATATTTCCTCTCTCCTAAAATTTGGAATAACCATATCCTATAAATGGCGTTTTCACAGAATAATGACATTCTTTAACGTGTTTATCTTATAACTTCAAAATATATAATTGCCTAAATTTTTACTTCATATAAAAGTTATTTTGAAATATATTTTTTTAATAAAAATGAGGAATTTTTTTTCCCAAAATTTTCAGCAAAATTTTTTTTGAAGATCTCAAAATTTTCAGCAAAAATTTTTGAAGATGCCAAAATTTTAAATTTTTTATAAAGAACCATAAAAGATTTTTTATGCATAAAAATCCCAAAAGATTTACATACAATAAAGATTAGGTAAAATTTGATCTAGATACTTGTTTGAGCATTCTCAAAAAATATATCTTCTTTTAAAAATATCTTAAGAGATCAAAAATTTTGAACTAAGTATTGTAGTTTAAATTTAGTTATAACTTAATTATATAAATCACCCTTTCATCAATGTACAAGTTTGTTTGTTTTTTTTTGAAATGAAGTGAAAACGCTTCCGTTTGAGAAGAGTGAAAGTTAAGTTTTGATTAATTTATTGTAGAAATAATCTAGCTAACATTTGTGATTGTATTTCTTGTTCTTAATTCATTGAAAATAAATAATATTCGAGTATATAATTTTAATAAAATAAATTTTTGATCAATTTGATTTTCTAATGTTTCTTTTTAATATTAATTGATTGTTAATTTATGATATTTTTAATTAAGCTCAACGAAAACAGATTTTTAAAATCCTTCCTAATATTTGGATTACAACAATTTACTTAACATTTGCAAAATTTTCAATAAAATTTATTGTACAAACCAAATATAATAATTAACTTTATTTAGCTATTTTTAAACCTATTTCTATAATCATTGAATTGAGATGTAATGTAAAAAGTAAACAATTATTTATATTTCATAACCCATAGACAGTAATGTATTTTTATTATTACTGGCTGGTTTACCAGATTTTTTATAAAAATAAGTAAGGGGGTGAGAGGGGAAAGTAGAGAGATAATTTTTATTTCACTTAAAATTTTATTTAGAAAAAAATGGCAATTTTGATACTAAATAGTAAATTTTCGTCTCCTCCCAAGTGACCCTAATGCTAAAGAGTTATTTTGTATTTTTTATTATGAACAAGACCTTGCAAGGTGAGATTAAAACAGATATTTTCTTAGACTTGGTCAGTTTGTGTCTGACCGACTAGGACCACCTCGGGCAACTAAATTTTAAATCTTTAAAATATTTACTAATGCTTTTATTAATAGATATTCTTTTTCGTGAAAATACATTCTAAATCAGGGATTCAAACCGAACCGATAAACCGGTATAAGGCGTTATTATTTACCTAATCTAAACAGCTAAAAAATTTGTTACCAGCCTGAACCGAGACTCCAAAAATGCCCGTGAACCGCTTTAAACATTTTGATATTTTTACTTTTTTAAAGATGATTACTAGTCAGATGTTTACTAGGTAGTGTTGACTGGTAAATATTAGTAATTATTTTTAGATATTTTTGTATATTGTTGTTTGAACGGTACCAGCTACCCAAGCTAGAATATAGAAGTGTTCTCAGTCATAAAATTTATTCTTCCTCCTCGAAAGAAAGAAAGAAAGAAAGAAAGAAAGAAAGAAAGAAAGAAAGAAAGAAAGAAAGAAAGAAAGAAAGAAAAAGAGGCTTAATATTATTTTCAGAGAATAATGATATAATTTTATTTTTTTTAGCATAAAGTTTAAACCAGGTTTTCAAACCGAACGGATATTAAGAACCGACCTAAACCGTTATTTTTAATATTTTGGATCCCTGAATATTTTAAAGATTTTAAAAAATTAACATAAGTTATAATTAAAGCAATATTATATTTGTATTAAAGTGATTCCATTTAAAATAAATAAATTAAATTTTTAGAATTAACCAATCACATTCATGGATCAAATTTAATAAAAATTACTAACATGAAATATTATTTATGTCTGAAGTCTTTAAAGAAAAAAAATCAGAAAAATGTTTAAAACTGTCGATATATTTGCTTGAATAGAGAAATCAACCTATTTTCATAACACCAATGGAAAACATCTTTTATTATATTCTAAATTTAATTAGATAATTTTTTCCCATTAATAAAGGCATAGAGAATAATTTTCGATAGATGAATTTATGATCCTTGGCATGGAAATCTTATAATAATAAAAGCCGTGTCACTGTCACATTTTCATCCAATGATATTTTTCATGCTAGTCATACAACAACGATCAAATTTTGTTAAATTTGAAAATGGCTAAATTTTGTCAAAATCTAATAAGCGACTCACTTATTTTTTTAATATTTATATTAACAGAACCACCTAGTCGCTTCCGATCTTCTATATATCATTTCATCTAGTATGGAACCGTCAAGTTCGCTTCAGAAAAATGGTCTGATGGATTCAAACCCAGGTTTCTTGTTTTGGTCTTCAACGCTTTCACCGACTCTACTGTTGTTAAACGGATCGATTTCAGCCGATTTTTAAACATGGATAACAAATATTCCACCCAGAAATATATTACACTAGTCTGAAGATTTAACTTATATATGACGCATATGTTTATTAAATGATATCTCGAAGCTTAGGCAATATTTTTCTGACTAAAATATTGAAAAGCCATTTCTCAAAAATCAGCTCAAGTTGATGTTTAATAAAATTACTCCCGAAGCCACAAGATACTAATCTTTTCATATATAAATAAATGACAGGTTTAAATATTTTACGAAAAATTATAACATTGGACTATTCCCAATTTCATATAATTATTTTATTTATTGGTGATATAGTTGGAGCCACTATCAATGGCTGTTCAACCATCGCGAAGGGATCGACTTATCACTTTTTTTGATAATTTTAATTGAAAATTTTGATTTTTTTTAACTTTTAATTTTATGGGATATTTTTATATCTATTTTAAAAAATATCATCGATAAATTAATCATTTTTACACCAATAAAATAAATAAATTTGTAAAACATTATTTTTGCTGTCGCGATTATTTGTTTTTCGGATAACTGAGCTATTCGATCGAATATTTTATTTAAAAAAAATATTTGGTTAATTACTTGTTGCTATTAAATCAATAATATCTATACGAATTTTTGAAGAAAAATAATTATCCTAAGCATATTAATTCCGTTCCGATTGTATGCGTAAAGTATATTATTTAATTAACTCTTTATTGATTATATCTTGAAAATGTTCCCTTTTTACCAAAAGTATCGTCAACACCTCAAGATCTTATGAACACCAAATAATCACATATCATATAAGTTTGAGATAAAAAAATCATCATCAGATACAGGAGATCTTTCCGTAAAATGATGTCTCGAGATATGCGGCCTAAATTTTCTAAACATCCTCATTTCAGCTGACCTTCTCCCATTTAAATTAATAACTTTTTAAATAATAAATGGTAATCATTTACTAATATAAAATATTTTTAAATATAAATAATTAAAATTTTAAACTCAAAATTTTGTCTGCGTCAAAATATTTTTTTTTGATATCTAATATATCGAATCAAATTGATAGTTTTTTTGTTAATTTCAACTGTATTATAATAATTATATATATTTAATTTCCAAGGAGAATTTTAAGAATTTAATCCATGCCGAGATAAACTTTAGCTTATTTCTTTATATTCCTATCTTTATATGCTTTTGTAATATTAAATTAACTTTATATATTCCTGTATCATATGTAAAATATTTAAGAATAAATATTATTTACTTGAGTAAACAATAAAAAAATAATCTCATGTAATAAATTTTACCTAAACCTGTAGGGGGTAGTATAATTTCTTTTTTTTTATTACTAAAAAATAATATATTATAATACGCCATCTTTCGTATAAAACAATGTTACATTTTAAATATATTCATAAATTAAAAATATATTACATAATTATTCAAAAATTTTTAAATAAAATTCTCCATTATACTTCAAATAAATTATATATTTTTTGAGAGTTATATTAAAAATAATTTTAAAATGATCTACTAAACATAGATTTATCATACAAAGAGACTATACCCTTGAAGTTAGAATTAATCCATATAATACTGTTAATTGTGTTCAATTAACATACGTCCTCCGTACCACTTATTCTGGAATAATTAACGTCACAATTGTTAGTTAAATCGAAAAGGATATCATAAGAAAATCAACCTAGAGTATAAAATATTTTTGCATAAGCATTTATCGTTTACCTTGGCATCTATATCTACCTGGCATTTGCAGTTTAGTCAACCGAATTATTTATATTTTCAAGAATATTAATTATAAAATTCTACCATTATCTATTTTTTTATAAATGAATTAAGTATTTCTTGATCATCATCGCGCTTACTATAAATAAAGACCTAAATAATGCTATGCCACGTATTTGATTATTAAATAATATATAAGTTCAATTATTCATGAAAATGACTATTATTTCGAAAACATTATTATATGATTAAAAAACAACTTATAAATAACATATAATGGCTGCAAATCTTAAAAAACAACAAGCAAATAGCGACACATTTACCATAAAAATGATTTTATCATCCAAAATATTCAGTCCTCTTTCATAATTTTGCATCAATGAAATCTATACAATTCCAATATATCAAAATTTAATTGTAGATTAATAATACAAGAAATTTAAGTAAATACTTTTTCCTTTAATATTTCCTTTACTCTGAATTCATAGTGGCTCAATTGCGATTGCGATTTAGACGCGATAAATACAAAATACAGCAAATATGATATCGCATTCATAGTTACCGATCGCGCGATTCGCGAGATTTTGAAATAGTGCTTATTTAAATACAGATTTTGGTGAATTTAGCTCAAAATTTTATTTAGCACTAAATTTAAAATAAAGGTTCGTGATATTTTTAATGAAATGACAGGGGAGAATGATTGTAAAATATAGCATTTTAATTGAAAATATATTTATTATTTAGGTGATTTCATTGATACTGACAATACATCAGATGTTACAGTTATTAATAAAGATTCTGTAACACTAAATCTTAATGATTCTGGTAATTAATATTCTCTAAAAACTTATATTATTTATATTTAAGAATCTATACCCTGTGTTGGATCACCTAGTTCATATTATAAATATCCTAAGAGAAAGAACAATAATATGGGTAATTTATATTTTTTGATAAATTTTAAATAGATGAATATAGGGACCTAATTAAATTTGAAAAAGAAAAATCATTATTAACATTGGAATTGCTTAAAAATAAATCAACTGAATATGGAATATGTCTAATGTTGAAAGAAAAATTAGATGATTGTACAAAACAGGAAAAAAAAGAATTAACAACTAGAATATTTGATGTTATAAAAGATTTTAATTGAATAAAATTATTTTGTATATATTTATTTTATTTGAAATAGATATTTTTTATGTATTTATATTTGAAATAAATATTTTTTATGTATTTATATTATTTGAAATAAATATTTTGTGAAATACATTGAATGATATAATTATTACCAAAAGTCCTACATTAATTAAGCTTGTGAGTTTGGTAATCAATAATATCTAAAAATATATTATTTATAATGAAGGATCTTCTGTTGAATCTGGTAGTTAATATTATAAATGTCCTAAGAGAAAGTTTAATGACACTGGTAATTTATGTTTATTTGCTTTATAAAAATATTTTAAATAGATGAATTTAGAACATCTATATAACTTTTTTAGTGACATATTCCTACAAATATATTTAATGAGTTTAGACTATATTAATAATAACTTTATTTTTATTATAATATATATAAAATACAAAAAAAGATATTTATATAAAATATAAAAAAAGATTTTTATATAAAATACAAAATAAATATCTATAATATGGGATTTTTATATAAATATAAGCATAATAAATTTCTATTAAACTTTGCAATATTTGTTGCTGATTTAATTGATTGTGGTTTAAATAAATTTTCAGGGGGTGATTTTATTTTAGGATTAAAAGAAATAAATCTTTCCTTATCAATAATTATATTATGTAGTAATGTGCATGTTTTTATGCTTTCTTTTATTAATATTAAGATTATTTAATCTTCTACTCTTCAACATCATTCTGTAAAAAAATATTAATTTGAGGATGGCTACCATTTTGAATTAATATAAAGTCGTATCCGCAGTAAACAGTGCCTGCTTTAACAATCGCTTTGCAAAATCGCTGCGACCCATCAGCTGATCGATCGCAGCGATATCGCGATCGCACTATGAATTCAGGGTTACTTTTAGATTACCAATCATCCTCAATTATTATACATCAATTAATAACCAACAAGTTCTTTTATATTATTTCTAACATAACACTCTACATTATCAATTCTATCATTCTTACCAATCTTTACAATTTACCCTTATTTATACCAAAAACTGTTGACTATTATAAAATTGTCATCCAAACATTTTATTTAAATGTACAAAACACAATCAATATTCACACTTGAAAAGGATAATACATTTAATCTCTTATCTAATTATACTATTGATTCAAGTCCTTTAAAGCAAGCTAATATTGCTATAAAAGCAGAAAGGGTAACTGAATATTTCACAAAAAAATAAAATAATTGCCAACAGAAAATAATTCTCTGCCAAACATTTATTCAGAAAATGATATTGAAAATGTGATTTCTATAAGACCACTTGCACATCATTATGCTATGACACAAAACTTTGACAATGATTTACCCCAAAAATATGACTGATAGTTATTTACATTGTATTAGAAGAATATAGACTCTACAGCTTACTAATGCAAAAACCCCTTCATGAACTAAATATTACAAGCTAGACTGCAAACTAATATGAATTCAAATAAATACAAAATTAAATGATATTGAAAGTGGGATTTCTATATGATCACTTGCACGTAATTATACTATGAATAAATCATCTTCCATAATCAAACCTCAAATATTGAATAAATCTTATCAAAAATTGCCAAACATTTATTCAGTTAATAATATTTCACCAAATATTTATCCAGAAAATGATATTGAAAGTGGGATTTCTATATGATCACTTGTACATAATTATACTATGAGTAAATCATCTTTGCAAAAACCCCTTCATGAACTAAATATTACAATCTAGACTGCAAACTAATATGAATTCAAATAAATACAAAAATTAAATGATATTGAAAGTGGGATTTCTATATGATCACTTGCACATAATTATACTATGAATAAATCATCTTCCATAATCAAACCTCAAATATTGAATAAATCTTATCAAAAATTGCCAAACATTTATTCAGTTAATAATATTTCACCAAATATTTATCCAGAAAATGATATTGAAAGTGGGATTTCTATATGATCACTTGTACATAATTATACTATGAGTAAATCATCTTCCATAATTAAACCTCAAATATTGACTAAATCTTATCAAAAATCAAAAAAATAACTCATTAAACTTCCTTAATATACCAACCCACAAGAAACCCATATTTGAAGATAAAAATAATATCCAACATTTTCACTCTTAAACTGATAAAAAAATTTTAATTCATGAGCTTACCAGACCTCAGCACAGCTTCTACCAAATCTAACTGACCTTTATGTAATATACTCGTTAAAGTAACCAAATTGGGGCTATTGCCATCTCATCGAAACCAGAAGATAAAATGTCCTCAATCTGGGCTTCCCATCTTATCACCAGCTATCCCTCGAACCCTAAATGCCTTTTCTGCCCTTGCCCTCGCACAACCAATAGTTACCATTCCCACGTTGACTGATGTGCCTACTAGCCCAATAGTCCCCACATCAACCGCCGAAAATGCTCTCACTTTCAATCCAACCGACTCCACAGATGTAGAAATATTTTTAGTCACACCAAAACCATTTGTGATTTCACGAATACCTAAGGGAGCAAGACTTCAAGTTGCCAAACACCTCTCAAAGAACTTGACTTCCGTGATAAATAATTATTCTTCCATAAAACACTGGCTAGACACCCTGTCATTTGCCTTTACTACCTTGCAAGTTCCTGATCCTGCCAGCAAAAAATCTCTGACACAGCAAATCAAGGATGCTACTATCTACCCCTTACCCATCACTCACTTTTCCACATCTTTTAAAGGTGATGACACTGATAAAAATAAAAATCACAAAAATGACCTACTCACCAAGGCCAAGCTTATATCTAAAAAGCTGGATAACCTGAATGTTAAATCCGCCATACGACTGCCAACATCTGACAATAAGCTAGCTCCCTACGATCAAACAACTTATCAAGCTCTTCTCCTAAAACACCACCCACACGATCTTAAGGACGAAATACCGTCTTACCCCGAAGCTCCTCTAATTACAACCACTTTTACCTCAAGCGAGGTTAGAAAGGCTATTCTCTCCTTCAAACGCGATTCTTCACCGGGGGTTGATGGGTTTCGCCCAATATTCCTACAGGATCTAACCGCACCTTACATCACACAACAATGCGATGTTTTGGATAAAATTACTCAACTCATCAACCGTATGCTTGCTGGAGGCTTACCACCCGCCATTATTCCACTCCTTTATGGAGCTAAACTCATCGCCCTCCATAAACCTAATAAAGATATTCGCCCTATCGCTATTGGGACCACTTGGCGCCGATTAACCGCAAAGCTAGTAGTGAGCAGAATATTGTTCACAGTATCCAATCACCTGTGCCCTAATCAATTAGGAGTCAACGTAAAAGGGGGATGTGAGGTATCCCTACACATGACCAGAATGTATCTACAAACAGACCCCAGTGACGATATCCTAATTAAGATAGATTTTTCAAACGCTTTTAACTCTCTAAAACGTTCAGCGTTTCTTAATCCCATCCTTACCCTTTACCCAGAATACTCGCAATTCATCTTCGATTGTTATGCTAGTCCATCGCATCTTCAATTTGGAGATAGATTGATTCCTTCTAGTAGTGGAATACAACAAGGTGACCCTCTAGGCTCCTTTTTATTCTGTCTGGGCATTAATAGCCTAATACAAGGCATAAATGACCAATGTAAACTAAACCTTTATAACTGGTATATCGACGATGGTATACTAGGCGGCTCACCCAGCGAAGTTATGAAGGCGGTCGAAATAATAAAATCCAGCGAGAGCAGTTTGGGACTGCGAATCAATCAAGACAAGAGCGAATATTGTCCTCTTGGAATCATCGACCTTAACTATGATCCTATGTTCAATCATACACCATTGAACTTCTTAACACATCTCGGATCTCCAGTGGGTAAAGACGAGTCCTTTGTCAAGTTCTTCGCCGACACTCTACTAGAGATATCCCTTATGCGCGGTACACTAATCTCGCGTCCCAGCCCACCAAGCGTTCTTCCTATTAAAGAACTACCTCCTAATCCCAAAAATTCTATATACACTCCGATCGTCACGTATCTTCCAATACGACGTCAACCTCGCTGCACACGAGCTAGAGATTAAACACCTCACAGAGGATATACTCAATCTCAAATTCGGAGACCTATCTTGGCTACAAGCTACCTTGCCAACCAAATCCAGCGGCATTGGCATACGATCGCCTTCCCTACTCTCTGTTAGTGCGTTCATATCCTCTCGCCTGTCCTGCGAGCCCATCATACACGCACTCACAAAACATCCTGACCCTTTACTTCCCCAGGCAATTGATCTATGGAAATCTCTTTCATTAGTCGATCCTCCCTCATCGGCACTGCAGAAGGACTGGGATAAGCCTCTAGTTGGCAACTCCGTTGCATACCTTAAATCGAGGAGCCAACCCGAGGACCATTCTCTACTCTTCTCCATTTCCGCAGACAGCGGTTATGAATTTCTCGAAGCTTTTCCATCGCGAAACCTTGACCAGCTCCTAAGCAATGATGAGCTACGTCACGCCATCGGTCTCAGACTTAATTGTGATATGGTAATACCCTATCACTGCTGCATCCTTTGTCAAACGCCGGTCAACTCCTAAGGCCGTCACTCTTTACACTGCAAGCGCTGTAGAGGCAGATTCATTAGACATTCAAAATGCAATGATACTATTGCCAGGGCCCTAAAATCTGCCGGTATCCCATCAACCCTCGAACCTACTGGACTCTACAATTCTGATGGTAAGCGTCCCGATGGCTCTACCATGATCCCTTGGAAGAGGGGAGGAATTCCTAACCTGGGATTTCTCATGCATCGATCCCCTTGCCCCTTCCAATATAAATAGAGATGCTCTAGTAGACGCCGAGACGAATAAACTCGCTAAGTATTCGCCATCGCTTCCGGCCAATTACACATTCCTACCACTAATCGCCACGACTCTAACGTCGTTCGGCTCTCATGCCCTGGCCTTCTTTAAAGAGCTGGGGAAACGGATCTCTACTAGGACCGAAGATCCCAACGAGGGTTACTACCTACGCCAAAGATTAGCCCTCAATATAATAAAATCCAATTACCTCAGCTTCATATTCTCAATGACTCATACCCCCTAATCACAGAATCGGCGATGAGAAGAGCAATTAAGAACAAGAGATAAATATTCAGATGGAAGTCAACAAAAGAACCAAAACCTAATCACAGAATCGGCGATGAGAAAAGCAATTAAGAACTAGTGTTGTTAAACGGCTCGTTTTGAGCCGATTTTTAAAAACGGCTAACTCAATATTTCATCTAGAATAATATTACGAAAGCCTGAAGATTTTGTTTGTAGAAGGAACAAAGGTTTAGACATCTATTAACGAAATCTCGAGGCTTAGGCAATATTTTTCTGGCTAAAATATTGAGTTAGCCGTTTTTAAAAATCGGCTCAAAACGAGCCGTTTAACAACACTATTACAAGAGAGGAATATTCAGATGGAAGAAGAAAAACTGAAGGACAAACTATGAAAACTCATAATTCTTTTAAATCATATGCTCAATTTATTATATTAATTTACTATATATTTATTTATATTATTTAAATATATTATTATTTATCCTTAAAAGATATACTAACAAATGTGATTATTTTTTAAATTGACATATTAATGAAATTTACTATTGTATATATTCTTTAAATAAATTGTATTATTTATTGATGATCCTGTAAAAAAAAAAAATTTATTATAATGTTAATTTAAATTTGTGATCAGTTGAACATAATTTTTTTGTTCGATATGAAATTCATAATTTAAAACATATAGTATTTTCTTAAAGTAAAATTTTTATTATGGACAATAAACTTAATGCTAATTATGGACAATAAACTTACTGCTATATGCGATCCGTATCTCAGATTTCCAAAACTTATTGGAGAGATGACGGACACATACCTTGATATGGTTAAGACATACTTTGAGGATTACATTGCGTCTGACGCATCTAAGGCTAGGACCTTATTAGGTAACTTATCAATTGACATTTATGACAAAATTACATCCGTGTGTTCAAAGGCACAATTAAAAGATTATAAGGTTGTTTTTAATAAACTCAAGTTATTAATTCCGAGGGAAGATATAAATTTAAGTATAAAAAATTTTAACTTAGCGGTACAACATGACGACGAGTCTTTTTATACATTTTTCTATAGAATACATAAATTACATAAGTGCAATTTCCTAGATGACAGTAGAATTAAGGAGAAATTGATAACGTCTACTTTAAACGTTCATATCAGAAGGAAGTTGAATAAGCATAAGGACTGGACTGTAGATGAGATGATGAAATTAGGAGTCGAGTTAGATGGTAGCAATATTAAACCAGACGTTAGCGATACAAATTATGTAGACAATGATAAAAAATTGGATAAAAATAAAAAAATTTCTAATTCAAATATTGATAAAATACCATGCAAAAGTACTTTTAGTAATAATGAGAATAATTCTAGTGATAATGAACGTAATAATTTTAGAGAAAATAATTTTAATTGTAATGGACGTAACACTCGTAGGGAAAATTTTGATTTTAAGAAGAGGAATTATAATGATTTTAGGCCTAATGATAATGCTAGCCAAAACTATCAAAACAATAATTTTCGAGACAGTGAGGCAGCGTCTACATGACAGGTTATTCATTGGATGCAAACCCCCTTCAAAAACTTTTGCCTACCCCACTAAAAAATCATCGCCGCCTTCGGCGGCGGTGTCTCTTTAATTTTATTTTGACCTTTATAATTATATTGATATTCTTTTCAGAGAAATTATAAAGATAACTTAAATTAATCTATCTCTACCAACTAATTTTGTGATTATAAAGAATTTATTTTTTAGATAATAAATTCAATCAAAACCTCCATTATTTACAATGAATTAATTATTAGGTTAATGATGCTTACTACCTTAAGGTACTACCTATCAAATTTGAATTTTTCATTTGGATAGGCACTACTATATATATTTATAATATATATTTGAAAAATCGTGATTTTTGGAAAGCCTCTATGGCCTAGTAGGTAAGAGCTTGGCTTACTGATCCCATGCTCGCGGGTTCGAATCCCGGGGATGATCATGTTTTTTTTCTTATTCTAACTTGGTGGTTCCATCCTTGGGGGGATGATATATAGAATGCCGGACTCGACCACGTGATTCCGTATTAATATATTAAATAATAAGAGTCTTATTACATTTTAATAAATTTTGGTCGGTATTTAGCAAATTAGATTGGTATTTAAAATATTTCCATACATTCACTTGGTAGTAAGCATCATTAACCTAATTATTATGCCATTATGAGCTTGCTGATATATCTAATCCTTTTAAATGTAATTTAAAAGGATACCAGAAAGTTTTATTTGGAAAACAATGTGTATGATTGTTTGCAATATATAGATTTGGTCGATAATTGTATTATAATAATTCTATAATAAAAGTATTGATTTTTACAGCAATAAATTTTGTCCTATTTCATCTCAAAATTTAATAGATAACCCCCTAAAAAATTTATCCTACCCCCATTAAAGCATTTGGAAAACAATGTGTATGATTGTTTGCAATATATAGATTTGGTCGATAATTGTATCATAATAATTCTATAATAAAAGTATTGATTTTTACAGCAATAAATTTTGTCCTATTTCATCTCAAAATTTAATAGATAACCCCCCAAAAAATTTATCCTACCCCCATTAAAGCATCTTACGTCGTTTTTCATGCTTTTTGTGTGCGAAGATTTGCCTGATTTTGTCATTTTGCGTTAATTAAAAATAATAAATATTTTAACTGATTTATGGCCCAACAACAATTTAGTTCAGCCATTTAATTAATTTGGTTGATATTATATAAGAAAGTATACAAAAACAAGAAAAGCATGTTAAAAAAAGAGCTCTGATTGGAAAATGAGAATATCTTGGCTGAGGGGGTATAAGTCTTGCGATTAGAATTAATCAATTTTCTCAAAAATTTAAAAGAGAAAGATTTTAAGAAGTGAGGTAGAAAAATTAATAAAAGATAGTAAAAAAACGGGAATGAGAAAAGGTTATATCATCATGAGGGGAACTGATGTTTTTTTTAAAACGTAAATATTCAAAAAAAAATTTGTCAAAAAATAAAACAAAAAAATTGGACACTCAGTATTCAAAAAAAAAATTAAAATTGACACTCTTTTTCATATATATATCATATCAATAGGGATTTGTATCCGCTAATAATTAGAAACCTAAAGGATGTAAGTTTTCATATATATATATATATCATATAAAGGTTTCAATTTTAACGTTAATAGGGAATTGTATCCGATAATAATAAGAACCTAAAGGATGTAAGTATATACACTCTTTTTCATATATAACATTTCAGTGGTTTAATTTTAACATCAATAGGGATTAATATCAGATACGCTGCTACATCCTAACCATTAAATAATCCGTCAATTAACTTCATCAATCCTCTCTTCTTCTTTTATTTTTTAACTTATAGTATCCATTTTAATTTGTTTATTGATTTTTTCCTATTCATATAGCATACAAATTAGAGGTCTGCAATGGGTGGATATAATAAAAAAGATATATGTTAGCCTTAGCATGTGTTTTTTCCAGCGATGTGTTACTATTTTTAACTTTAAATCATATTTTAAGGCGTTTTTTAAATTTAAATATCTGATTTTACTTGCCGTCATGGGGGGGGTTTGACCCCCCTATGCCTACGCCACTGGAAATTAGTGTTTCCTTGTGGATGGGAGCAAAACGAAATCATCACATGGGTTATTTTTAGAAAAGAACAATAAAAGTTTCTTTGTTTGCGATTTGGAGTGAAGAAGACATGATATTTGATTAAGACGGGATTGATTGAGGAAGATTTAATATGTTTATGAAATATAATGTTATATGTGCATATTTGACAAATAAAGTGGACTTGTAGTTATGTTTATTATATTTATTTAATATTATTAAAAGGATTGTTTTGGATTGTTAAGTTATATTTTTGAGAGGGAAGGGTTGAGAGTAAGGGGCATTCTTTTATAATATTGAAATGATTTTATTATTAAAATGCAACAAATTACCATAAATATTTATTTTTATTACATAAATTTTTTTATAATCAAAACTAACTATATTTTAATATTTATAAATGTTGATTTTTATATATTTACTAAACAATAACATTATAAGCAAAAAATAAGTTTGTAAATTTTTTTATAAAAAGTAGCTAAAGCTACTTTTTTTAACAAATAGCGATAGCGGTAGCGCGCTACTTTTAAAAGTTGCGTTTAAAATGACTATTTAATAGTTGATTTTAAAATATATGCCCGGGTATAAAACAAATTTCAGGACCGGGTATTTAAATAAAATTAAAATATGGGCAGGCAGGCCCCTGCAGATATCTGATAAAAATGATGAACTTAAAAGATTATTATCAAATAAAATGTGTGAAAAAAAGATAACGACATTGGGATTCCCACGGTCACCCATCCAAGTACTAACCAGGCTCAACGTTGCCTTACTTCGGTGTTCGAAAGGGAACAGGTGCTTTCAACGTGATATGGTCGAAATCGAAAAATTAAAATCATTTTTTACGTGAATCATAATTTTTTGAATGTAAAATATTTTGGGATTACAATTTATTTTAATAACAAATAATTCCGGTCTAAACAAAAATTATTTTCTTAAATAAACAAAATATTTTTTTACATTAAATATATTTATTTATTTTTTAAAATATTTTACGCCATCTAGCAGATTAAATAATCTTATATTTATGTGAAATAAATAAATTAAAAAGATATCATACCAAAAGTAACTAAGCCTACAAAGTTTTAAACAAAGAATAGTGTAAATTAATTTAATATAGTTTTAGTATTACCTCTCATATTAATTAATTTAATAAAGTTCTAGTATACCCTAAAATAAATTTAATAAAACCATTTAATATAAAACCTTAAAGTTCAAGTATATCCTACAATAAAATTAATAAACCATTCAGTATAAAACCCAATGACAAAAAGTTAAGAATAGCCATGGAATATTTTATAGGATATTATAATTGATATTCATTATATTTTTTTATATTATAAATTTTATCATCGTTGTAACCAAAATGGCGTCAATGGCGTCTCCAGCTGATTTGCATTCATACGTACTTTTATGAATGAATCGTCAGTCTAGGTATTATTATATGTCATTGATGAAACCTTATAAAACAACTTGTGAAGTGAAATAAAATGAAGAAATTTCTACTGCAAAATATAGTCATATAAATACAACTAATTTGCAGTAATTAAATGAAAATAAAATGAACTGATCCATAAGATATCTAACCTCGGTCTGTTATATAATTTAATATAAAAAAACTAACAAGGAATTTCATCCAAATAAATAATTTTAATATATTTTCAATGTACCTAAAAAGTTTAATAAACTATTTAGTATAAAAGAAAAAAAGTTTTATAAAGCAACTAGTTTATAAAACAATTGCTATTATTGTATAATATTAAATAAAACAAAACTACTATTTAAAAATAAAATAAAATGAACTAATATATTGCTGCAAAATAATAAAATTTAGAATATAACTACTGCATATTATAGTAATCCAAGTAAAAACAATTTAATTAATACTATATTCAGATTGGTTTATCCTAAAAATGGAATTTACTCCAACATTAAAACAATACCCAAGTTTATTAATTTACCTTAAAATATGAATTAGTTTATAAGTTTACCCTAAATATGAGTTATAAATACACAAGCTTAAAATACAGTATATTTAAGTTTTTCAGTGTATCCTAGGCATACTAAATAAAATATTAAAAGCCAACTGAATAAAATAAATAATAAGTTAAAATATTATTCCAAAATATGAATTATAAATACACAACCTTAAAAATATGTTAAAATATTAAATTACATTAAAAATGAAGTATAAATATTAAAATACATTAAAAGTAGAGTATATTTAAGTTTTTCAGTGTATCCTAGACTAACTAAATAAAATATTAAAAGCCAACTAAATAAAATAAATAATAAGTTAGAAATATTAATATGTTAAAACATTAAAAATTATTTTCTTAAATAAACAAAATATTTTTTTACATTAAATATATTTATTTATTTTTTAAAATATTTTGATTTATCAAGTAAAAATAATATACGCCATCTAGCAGATTAAATAATCTTATATTTATGTGAAATAAACAAATTAAAAAAGATAGTACAAAATAATTAGAAAATTCTGAAAGATATCTTCCTTTTTACATCTAATAAATCATCTATTTTTTGAGAGTTTAATTATAGTTTTTATAAAATTATCTTTTTTATAAAAATGTTTTTCTAAATAAGACTATAATTTTGTAATTAAAATTATTCTATAAATACCCAATATCTTTGCCTCATAAATTTAGTCTCAGATTCTTCGCAGAACGTATAAATCTTTCGCCTTTTACTAAAGATTTCCGTGCGAAGGATCATAAATGAGTTATTTCATATATTGAATATTTTTTTATCCCTTTTTTAAGGGAAATTATTTTGTCAATTAATTTAGAAATTTCATGATTTTCTTATCAAAAATCTTGAAATATGCTTGCAGGCCCGCCTAGAGGTCTGCATTGGTCGAGTTTCCTGCCCGCCGGCCCACTTAAAAATTTTTATTTTCATTAATAAAAAATTGTTCTTAAGAACTTAAAAAATAAAAAGCCTTTTTCTGTTATAACTTTTTATAAAAATCAACCTTTTTCTTCAATTAAAAAAACTTTTTCTACAAATAAAAACAAACTTTTTTCTATAAACAAATTAAAAACTCCTTTTATGGTAATGAAATAAAACTTTTTTCTTAAAATATATAATTTTTTAGATATTGAAAATTAAAATTTCCTTTTTTGGGAATAATGAAATTACTCCATTGTGTTATTTTATTTTAGTAATGATTGTTTATCTTTATATTGCCCTTTTTATTTTCATTTTTATTTTCTTATATAATATATAAATTTTATTTTTTATAACATAATTTAAACAAAATAATATTTTTTAATTTAATTTTAAAATATGAATAAAGAATTGATCGCTAAGAAAATAAAAAATAATATTTATAAATTAAAAAACTATGAAGTTAATAATAATAAACTTAAATCGTCTATATGGAAACAATTTAAAATTATTTTTGATGAAAATGACAAAAGCTAGATTGGATTCGCTGCAATGATTGCGAGTCCATCTTTAAATATAATAGCAAAAGTGGCACCTCCTTCTTCCTTCGGCATCAATGTTCATCTGCAAATTATGAAGATTTGATAGATAATAAAAAAATAACTGGATATTTTGAAAAATACAATTCTCAATTAAACAAAACGATAAAATCTTATCTAATAGCGAATTTTGTAGAATATTGCGCTAGAGACATTAGGTATTTAATAAATTATTCTTTTATCTTTTTTAGGCCATTTCAAGCAGTTCAGACCTGGATTTATAAATATTTTACAAAGATTTGCCGACTTAGGGGCAACATATGGTAAGTTGGATGTTAATAAGAACATCCCTTGTGCTACAACAGTTAGCCGCAACGTATCCAAAGTTACTGAGGATCTTAAGGAAATATTATTTCCTAAAATTGTAGAAATGATAAAAAATTCCATTTGCTCATGTACTACTGATATGTGGTGTGAAGAATTTACCAAAACCGAATACATATCTCTATCAATCCATTATATACAAAATTGGAAATTAGAAAAAAATTTCTTTTTATTTCAAAATTTCAAGATGAAAAAAGACGGGAGAAAATATTCTTAAAGAATTATTAAAAATTTTTTTAAAAATTGGTGTTCCCCGAGAATATTTTTCCAAGCTCATTTTTGTTACGGATCAAGGAGCAAATATTAAAAAAGCTTTAAAGGGTAAATTTTTTATTAAATAAAATTTAATTATTAGGTAGATATTATAATAATTGAGAGATTTTGTATACACCTAAAGAAAAAACATTCATATTTTATCATCCTTTTATTTTTTCAAATATTAGCTTTAATAGACTAAACTGTTCAGCACATATGCTGAACACAATACTTCGTAATACCTTCCAGTCAACTTTTATTTTAGAAAATGCTCCCGAGATTAATAATATTTTGGTAACTGCAAAATCATTGACGACTTATTTCAAACAAAGTGACAACGTGAAATATCTAAGCAAGACGTTACTACAAAATATTGATATAAGATGGAATACAAAGCATAATATGCTACAAAGGATTTATATAATGTATGATGAGATTTTTTTATTCTTACAATCTCGTGATATGACTGAAAAAATGGGATCTATGGGAAAGGAAGATTTAAAAACAACCATATAAAGATGCAACTAATGCTCTTGAGGGTGATTGCAGGCCTACACTACAGAACGTTCTTATATGGTATGAAAATTAATATTTTCGGATTTATGCCCATTTTTTCTTTATTTATAAAAAAATTAGTATAATCTTCTACATGAGCATAATGAAATAAATATGAATATAATGGAGAGAAAAACAAAATGCGAAAAAGAAATAGATATAATAAAGAAAAGAGCTAAAAATTTTATAATTGAAAAATTTAAAATTCATATGCTCCATAACAACATTTTTAATACTAAAGTTCCGACAAATGAGGATATTGTCTTCGGAAGAAATTAATGAAGTAAAAAAACATATTGAAAACTTGTTAGATTTGGGACTTGGCCAAAATTAGAGGATAAAATAACATTAATTTCAATTCCAACAAAATTAAATAAATAAAAAATTCTACCCCATATTTATTTAAATTTAGTATTGAATATTTTGCACTCACGAAACTGCATAGAAGAATGTAACATCGACGTAGATGAAAATTTGATTTTACCCATTTCCCCAAGCAAAGAGAATCCAATTAAAAGGTATTAATAAATTATAAATTCGTTTAGCTACTTATTAAATGTAATATTTGAAATAAATAGCATCACATTAAAATTAAACCACAACAGATGGGAGGATGATGTTGTTACTGAGGATAGTACCGTACATAATGACATAACAAAATATTTAAATCTTAAAGTAACCATTTTTGATAAGTATAATTTAGCATAATTTTAAGATGCATATATTACAATTATAAATTTAAATTAGTTTTATAAATTTATTATTATTGGTTCACTTTTTTTTAAAGATTTCAATTGAGGAAGAGGACATACTTCAAAAGGATGTCCTACTTTGGTGGAAACGACAAGAAAAAGATTTGCCAAAGCTATCAAGATTAGCAAAAAAAATATTAGCAATTCCTGCAACTAGTGCTACTTCTGAAAGAGGATTTAGCATTGCCGGAAGGTTTTTAGAACAAAGAAGAACGTGTTTGAATCCCGAAAATGTGGATTCACTATTATTTTTGCATTATAATTACTTATAATATTTATATAATATTTATATATTATAAATATTTTATTTGATAAAATAAATTATCCATAATTTAAATTGAATATTTTTTAAGCTTAATATAGTAATTTCTTAAATTATAAAACTTATAGAGATGTAATGTTTAAACTATTTTCATTAGATGCTTAAAATAACGGACTTGGGTAAAAAAATTTTTTTATAAATAATGGGCGGGCGATTATATTTTTTTTAAACATTGAGTGGGCGGGCATATTATCCAAAAACCTGCCCAATGTAGACCTCTAGGCCTGCCTCTGGTTTTAATTTTTGTTAAAATCTTTATAAATAAAAAAATAATATAAATAATTATAATTTATTATATTTTAAATTCGCAATTATATAATTAATTTATGTGATATTTTATTACTAAACTCAAAATGGCTTTTAAAAATATATTTAATATATTAAAGAATTTTAAATAAAAAAAATGATCATATAGATGAATTGTCAAAATGGATACCAAAATAATCCTAGACGGTGAACAGATGATAGCTTTATCGAGGCTTTAAAAAAGATTATTAATTATTTTACTATTACAATTCGTTTATCGTGTCTAAATTAAATTTCTCCCATATAACATTTAATATATAATAAAATATTTTTATTATTATAAATATGTGCCATTTGTAAATTATTGGATCAAGATGATGATTAATGATGAATATTTTATTAATTTGGTTTGGCAAATACACCCATATCTGGGAAATGACTCTTTAATAATAGATATTTAATTTGAAGATGGATAAATTTAAAAATTTAGCCTGTTAAATTCTTTAAGTAAACTCAAAAAAACATATAAATAATAATCATTTTTTATATTATATTTTAGGTAAAAACGTGACAAATAAGTTACTTTAAAAAAATTGAATTCTTAAGGGGATCCCTTTTTAAATCCCATGATGATAGAGGATTGTTCTGATCCCTATATAAATTACGACATCTATATACGAATAAAATTAAAGTAGAGAAAAAGATGCCAGAGTACGAAAAGAGGGGGGCACATAAATTTTTAAGCGTGGATATAATAAACGCTCGCGGAAAATAAAATATTGGATGTATTATCTTGAAAAGAATATTAATGATTTTTCATTTTTGCCTAGGTGATCCTAGCCTAGCCAGCTAGGCGCAAAACGGATCAAATTCTAAGAAAATATCCAGGGCCTTAAATCTTTATAATAAAAAAATAGAATTTACATTGTCAGCTCATTGGCGCCAAAGAACTATCTACTTTTCACGGTGAGGATGCTCAAATTGTCTTTCTTATTATCCGAGTTTTTTTTAAATAAAACTTAATATACCGCAATCAATTCGCTTATTTAGTATCCTTATATAAATTAACCATAAAGTGATTATGCTGAGTTGATAAACTATCATATATTGATTTTTTAAAAAAAAAAACTTTCTAACCTTGGGGGAACTTGAGATGTGGAAAAGGGAGATTTCCATTTTGTAGCAAATCTGTCATTTATCCTAAATATCATTCTTAAGCTAAATAAAAATTATCTCTTTACTCTTCCCCTTTTGTCCAAAATGAAGAAATTTGTCATTCTTTTCTTTAAAAAAAAATTTTGATATAAGTTAATAATCCTTTTTTAAAAAAATTATTATAGCAAGCTTTTTCTTAATGCAATTGCCTATTTTGTCAATCATTACAATTAACAAAAATACAATTTAAAGATAATATAATATTATCAACATAAAATTGTAAATTAACATTACTAGTTTAAAATTTTTTGAGAAATAAAAAAATATGATGTATAAAAACTTAACCCAATTTGGGGGATTATTTTTAAAAAACGGCTCAATAAATATTTTAGGCAAAATAATATTATGCAAACATGGAAATTTTGCTAATAGACGGCAGAAGGGTTTGTAGCTCTATTTGAAAAATCTCGAGGCCTATAAAATATTATTTTATTAAAAAATCGAAAAACACTAGTAAAATAAAAATTATAATTATTTTTTAAAAAAAAATGTAATCATAATGGCTTTCTTCCCTATATAAACGTTAACCTATGTTATAAATAAGTTTTTTTTAAAAAAATTAAGAATAACTTTTTAACCTGTACTCTAGGCATGTGAAGTGATGCCCTCATTTTCATTAAAATCATAAGAAAAAAAATGAGAGAGATCTCAGGGGATCCCAATGAAGGATTTTATCTTTGTCAGCAGATTTCCCTGGAATTCTGCAGGTCCAATTTTTTGTATTCATTCTTCTTTATAGTGATATGTACTCTTTTTTCTAAATATATTTTCTCAGTTCTTTTTTATACATATAATTTTTTTAAATTCATTTTTTAATACTATTTTAAAATAAATTAAATGTTTTGATGAGGGAAAAATCCATATTTTATTTTTTGATTTGATGAAATAATTACCAATTTATTCTCTTATTCGATAAATTTTAAAAAAAAAGATAGAAAATACAAAATTATGCTTTATATATATAAAGGGGAGAGGGGGGCAATCTTTTTTTTCAGTTTTAAATTTTATATTCACGCCATCTATCGTATAGTATAATGTTATATTTTAAATATTAATAAATTTAAAAAACTTACAAAATAACTTTTAAAATTTTAAATACTCATTTTTCCTTTTTATTTCTAACAATCATTTATTTTTTTAAGAGTTTTGTTAAAAATATTTTTAATATTATTTTTTTTTATATAAAGATTTATCTAAATAAATGAACTTTTGAAATGATATTCTATATAATCTAAATATATTTTTGTTTTAAATAAATGAAAGTGGCAATTTAATATAAAAATAGCTAATGCTAAAGCATTGTCAAGTGTTTGATTTTGTTCAGTTATATTGTCAAAATAATTTTTAATTTTAGATGTGCCTGATACATTATTAAAATTATTAGTATTTTCTTTAAAGTATTTAGAATGGTTTTCATGGGGTATTATTTTATTAGATTTTCTGACATAGTACAATATCCTCTTCAATAGAACTGTTATTGTCAACTTTATTAAATTGTAAACTGTCAATATACCTTTGACATTTTTTGATATACTGAGACATCTTTGTTGAATTTAGATATTATTAGCTGTATTTTTAATAAAATGTTTCTAGATAGTGGAAGTTTTCCCAGGCATCTATAAAATATTTCAATCATATAAATTTAAATTACATCAATAGCTTATTATACCAATTATATAGTATGAATATAAAGATCCCTATATAACAAATCTAAATATATCATTATTAATATTCAACATTTTACCTTTACTTA
Source organism: Gordionus sp. m RMFG-2023 (assembly GCF_954871325.1). Classification (NCBI taxonomy): domain Eukaryota; kingdom Metazoa; phylum Nematomorpha; class Gordioida; order Chordodea; family Parachordodidae; genus Gordionus; species Gordionus sp. m RMFG-2023. The sequence goes on along the minus strand of NC_088778.1, from coordinate 29,164,714 downwards.
TTTTTTAAATTAGATTTGAAGAGTTTTACTCAATGGTTGCAACCAGAGTTGTTAAAAGATATTTTTTAAATGGATCTAGATACAGATACATAGTCTCAAAAGTTATCTAGATACAGATACAGCGTCTAAAAAGTTATCAAGATACAGATACAATTTTTAAATGTATCTGTATACAGATACATTTTTTATTATGCTCTTATAGGTTTGCATAAACCTAAATTAATATTATATTGTGAAAATTCATGAAATGAGCTAAAAAATTTATTGACGCGATATAACATTTATCAGAATATAACTAAAATAATGATTTTAATAAAATATATGAAAATATATGATTATATAATTATAAATAATTATTAGATTTCAGTAATAAAATATTTTTAAAATTTTGATCATTTAGGCATCCTCGTTTATCTGTAAAGACATTTTTAGCAACACTAAATAGTCTTTCCACAGGGGCGCTTGAAGGAATTGTAGTGTTATATTTAATAAATAACAATTTTATATCAGGGTATTTTTTAAAAATGCTAAAATCTCTACATTAATTTTTGAAAAAATTATTTAAAATTTGTTGATTATCAAAATTTAAATAATTAATAGAAATTATATCTGCTGTAGGGTACTGAAAAAAATCTGAAATTAAATTATTTGTTTTTTTTGGCAGGTTATTTTCTTGCAGTCAGTTGATGACTTTGATAATTCACCAGCTAATCTTTGTATCAATTGTTTTCTTTTATTAAGATTTTCTTCCATTTGCAACCATGTCCAATCAAGTTTAAAAAAAGGGTGGAGCATGGTTGCTATAATATTATCATCTTCAAATAAGGTCACAATAAACCTAGAATTATTAAATATTTTTAATTTATTATATTAATTTACCTATCCTCAATCCCTTTAAGTAAGGCATCTAAGAGTGGTAAACAGAATCTCAGGTTCATATCTTTAAAATTCTTTAATTTGATAATAAGTTGTGAAATAGTTGCACAGTAAAAAGATATACTTATCTCCCTGCAAAATATCAAGGGAATTAGCTATTGGCTTCATTAGCTAATTTAAAATAATGCTATATATATAAATATTATTTATAACTTACTAAACAATATTCATGAATAAAATCACATTCATTAGATAAAAACCTAGGTAGTTTTATTCCATCACATATCTTGTCCACTTTGTCAGATTTAGCTATTATAATTTCTGACATTAATTGTAAGGCATTATAGGTGGAGTTCTATCTAGTTATATTAGTACATATAAAATAACGACCAATATATTCCTTAATAATCACAGATGAAATAGGAGACTTATTTTGCCTATTCCATATATTTTGGCATTTATGTAGTGTTGTGCTATATATCTAATGAAGAAAATATTACTTATTTAATTAAAATTAGTTTTACCCTCTGATATTGTTTACACTGCATGGCTCTATTGGCATCCACAGTGGCTATAAGATTCAATGTGTGACTGGCACAACATTGAGGTAAACTAAATGATTATGATAATTCAGAATCAGTATTATAAAGATTTGATATAGAAATTGGCACAACTGCTTCATCTTCCAGATCATCAATTGATTCACTTGTATTATTTTCAATTGGCTTGAAAACTCTTTAATAAATTAAGTAATCAATCATATATTATGTTTATTTTTATTTATAATAAAATAAACCTAAAACATTTTATAAAATTTTTGGCATTATCTGTAATGGTCTTTGAAATTTTATTTTGAATGCAATAATCCTTAGCTATATCTTGTAAATTTTTTGCTATTTTATCATATGTATGACTACCAGTCATTCTTTTACAAGCCAACGCTATATTTTTTCTTTCCAAACTTATTGGATTTATATAGTGAGCGGTTACTCCTATGTATGAACTAAAAATTAAAATTTCTTAAAATTGCTGAAATAATTTATTCTTAATTAATTATTATACAAATTCATATGTAAGCTATACCGGCGATAGGCACTCCAACAATCTGCTGCTGTGCATATTAATAATGTTTCTATAAGACTTTTAATTATTTCTTTCTTTTCATTTTCCCATCTTTGGGAAATTCTACCAACAACTGTCTGTCAGCAAATTATATTTTTGTGTGGAGCCAAAGTGTTGATCATTTTTTTAAAAGAAGGATTTTCAACAATTGAAAATGGCTGCATGCCATCTACAATAAAAGTAATAATTAAATCATCTAAAGTGCCTTGAGTTAAAGTCAAAGGTCTTTTAGCAAAAATATTATTGGAGGATGAGCCTTGTCCAATATTTTCTTTGGTAGTTTTATTTTCCTTCCCCTTTTTTATTTTTGTTAACAAGGTTGGATGTTTTCTCTTAAAATTTAAATTAGAATTTTAAATATATAATATCTATACCCTTATGTGCTTCACGATATTGCACGTTGAAGTCATAATGACGGATATTTTTGTATTTTTAGGTAGACACGGCAAACATTTTACCATCAGAGAATTGTTTTCTTTGTTTTGAGATATTATTTTAAAATATGCTCTATAAATTGGCCATGGTAAAGCAATAGAACTTGTTGTTGCTTCCTCTTCTTCATCGATATAGATCTAAATAAATATATAAACTTAAAAATTTAGTTATAAAATAAAATTTATCATTTCCTTATTGTAATATTAAAATTTGTATGGTTTATTGATAAACTCGGACATAATATTTAAATTAATAAATATTTATATATATTTTTTATATATAAGTTTTAATATTTTATGTATATATAATTCTTTATTATAGTATTAATAAATATTAATATATAATATACATATTTATTTATTTCATAAGCTCATATGAAATAAAATAAATTTTACAGTCAAATATTTTTATTTAATAATAAAAAAAAGAGGTATATAAAATGTATCTTAAAAAGTATCTAAAAACAGATACAGATACCTCTAAAAAAATATCTAGATACAGATACCTTTCTAAAAAATCTATCTAGATACAGATACAGATACTAGATTTTTATATCTAGATACTTTAACAACTCTGGTTGCAACTAAAAAATAAGTTAGACTCACGAGGAAAATAAGAATTATTTAAAAATTTATGATATATTAAATTAAATAATAAATCATGATTTTTGTAATAAAATCAGAGACCTGCAGGCCCGGAATTTTTAAAATATACTCGGGCCGGGCTGGGCTGGGCATGAAAACTTTTTTTAAAAAATACCCGGGCAGGGCTGGGCCGTATTTTTTTTAAAAAATTTATGCAACATGAATTATTATATTCGTCAATTAGATATGGTTATAATCAGTGACGTAGCCAGGATTTTATGGGGGGGGGGGGTTAAAAATTTTTTTGGGGGGCTTCGCTCCCCAAACCTCCTATTTTTTTTTGAACACTTAATTGCTTATATTTTTGGATTTGGTAAAATTGTTTTATATTTTCATATAACAAAATTTTAGGGTATTTTATTATATATTTTAAATTCCTTTATTTAATCATGTATATATTTTTATTAATTAAAATATTTTCAAAATGTTGATATTTTATATTATATAGATTTTAATATTAAAAATTATAATGTATAAAGACTCTATTTAAAAAAAAATAATTTTTTAAGATTATATAAAATATATGTAATTCTTATGCAAATAATGGTATTTAAAAAAATATGATGATATTATCTTATAAATAATACTTTTTTTACAAAAAAAAATTGATTATATATTAAAACTAATAAAATTTTATTGCTATTTTTTGGTTGGAATTTAAAAAGAGAGATCTACTTTTCTCTGAGATTTTGCTAATTCATCTAGAATCAAATTTTTATCTAAAATTATCTCCTTATAAATATTCAATAGGGCTAATCCATTTAAACGTTTTTCACCGGTTGTGTTTCTTAAATAGGTTTTTAACCTTTTTAAAGTTAAAAAAGACCTTTCATTAGTGCAGGTACTAATTAGCAAGGTAGCTAAAATAATCAATAATGTTTTGATATTAGGCAGGGAATCTAAAATGCAATTATACATGGAAAGGGCCTGCAGAGCATTTTTTGGTCTCAAAGAATATCCTATTCTGTCAAGATTTTTATACCAAAATTCGACATCACAAAATAACTTATCATATGAACCTACTAAATCATCAGCATAAAACTCTGAGATTTTCTAAATATCCTCTCGTGTTTCAAGTGTAATCAACAGTTTAGACTCAACTGGCAAAAGAAAATAAAAGCTTTTAAAAATAAATTATGACTAATAAATCTTTCTTTTAATTAAAATAAAAATGTATCAATAAGGGGAATAAAAATGTTTATTTTATAAAAATCCTCAATCGTAGATGCATCAATATTTGATCGATTGGATTGTCTAGAGACTACTCTAGTTTTAAAAATTTCAATTCCAAACATATTAGCAATCTCCTTTACTTTTTCATAAATTTCATGAAATTTTTTATCCACATTCTCTCTGATATTTGTTAATATTTCAACAATATTTGCTTCATTCATAATCTCCCTTAAATCCAAATCAATTTTTTGTAGCATTTTGCTAAAATCATATGTATAATTAAATAAAAAATAAACATATTGAATTGAAATTAATACATAATTTTTCTAATTATAAAAAATTAAGAGAACTTATAAATGATAATTTAGAATTATACCATTATCATTAGATGATTTTATTTTAGCTAACTCATTTGTTTTCCCTGAGTGTGTTGGTTGTATTTCTAATTGCAAGATTTAAATAAAAGATATTATAAAAGTGAATACCATTACCATCGTAATTTGAGGATTTTGTTATTTCTAAATCAAATTACATAAATTTTCTAAATCAATTTAAATATACCTTTATTTAGTAAAAATTTTATTATATCCATGTGGGAATTAAATAAAAATTTTAAAAACTATCTAAATTTAGTTTAACAATTTAAATTTTATTATTAAATTTAAAATATCTAATTAAACAATAAAAATATATTTACAATATATATTTAATTGTTATTTAATATTTTATTAGTATATTTCATTTTAATATCGTATATATTATTTATTTTATTTCTAAATTGAAACAGTTTTTTAAATAAAATAAAAAATTTTTTAAAAAAATTAAAAAAAAATTTTTTTTTTGAGGGGTGATAGGGGATTTCAACCACCCCCCCCTCCCACTTGTCTACGCCACTGGTTATAATGATTATATATAGTTATGATTAATATAATGTTTGATGAAAGTTAACACTGCCTAACACTCATAGTATCTATTACATAATAAAATTATAGTTTTCTTGCCATGGAATAAATACGCAAAGGATTAAATACATTATTATATAATATATAATATATAATGTATAATATATAATATATAATATATAATATATATATCATATTTTATTAAAAATATCATTTTTATTTTTTTCATAAATACATAGTATTTGTAATATACTAAATATCTGTTTAGAATAAAAAAATAATAAAATATTGTGTTGTTAAACGGCTCGTTTTGAGCCGATTTTTAAAAACTGCTATCTAAGTTTTTTATCCAGAAAAATATTATGCAAGCCTGAAAATTTTGCTCATAGAAGGAGCAAAGGTCTAGACATATAGTATCGAAATTTCGAGGCTTAGTCAATATTTTTCTGGCAAAAATATTCAAAACGAGCCGTTTAACAACATTAGCTAATATACTTGCTTATTAAATGATAATACTCACCGAAAAATATGATAAAATACGAAATAATAAATTTTTTGAATATACGGTCGAATATAATTTTTAAAAATTCCGAGCCGGGCCTAAAAAAAATTTTTTTTAAATCTAGGCCGGGCAGGGCCCAAAATTTTTTAATCCGGGCCGTACAAATGGTATCTCTGCAGGTCTCTGAATAAAATATTATGTTTTATAAAATATAAATCATAATTTTTGCAATAAAATATTATATTTTATAAAATATAAATCATAATTTTTGCAATAAAATATTATGTTTTATAAAATATAAATCATAATTTTTGCAATAAAATATTATGTTTTATAAAATATAAATCATAATTTTTGCAATAAAATATTATGTTTTATAAAATATAAATCATAATTTTTGCAATAAAATATTATGTTTTATAAAATATAAATCATAATTTTTGCAATAAAATATTATGTTTTATAAAATATAAATCATAATTTTTGCAATAAAATATTATGTTTTATAAAATATAAATCATAATTTTTGCAATAAAATATTATGTTTTATAAAATATAAATCATAATTTTTGCAATAAAATATTATGTTTTATAAAATATAAATCATAATTTTTGCAATAAAATATTATGTTTTATAAAATATAAATCATAATTTTTGCAATAAAATATTATGTTTTATAAAATATAAATCATAATTTTTGCAATAAAATATTATATTTTATAAAATATAAATCATAATTTTTGCAATAAAATATTATGTTTTATAAAATATAAATCATAATTTTTGCAATAAAATATTATGTTTTATAAAATATAAATCATAATTTTTGCAATAAAATATTATGTTTTATAAAATATAAATCATAATTTTTGGACCTGCAGAGGTACTTTGCACGGCGGACAGGATTTTTAAAAATAAATTTTTTACGGTCTGGCCAGGCCCGGGTAAAATTTTTTACGGCCGGTTCGGATTTAAAAAATTTAGGCTTGGATTTTTTATAAAAAAAATTTTGGCCGGCCCGAACGTTTTAAATAGATTCTAATTTAGTGATATTGACATTTATGACTGACATGTTAAGATTTAACCTTATTTTTTTAGTGATATTGACATATTTGATTGAAGTGGGAGTTCAAATCAGATTTATGAAGAATCTATCAAGATCATATTGTAAATATTGCTGGCCTACAAAGTAATTTTGCAAAGTAGTAAATAATATATCTTTCTAATATCTTAATTAATCAATTTTAGATAAAGTATATTAAAACATAGCCAATTGCTGGCCTACACAGTAATTGTATATTATTGAATTATTTATATACATTTGATAGCATTATAACAACGATTAACTTATAAACTGTCATAAAAACCTATTATTCTACCAATACTCAACTTTGCAAAGTAAATGATTGTAAATTTTTCTAATAATAAATTTTAGCAATTTTAATAGAATATTTAATTATTTTGAGTACCTACTAATTTTAAATTTCAATTAAGCTATTTAAATCTTTGCTAACTTAAAAAAATATTGCAAATTTACAATAAATTAAATTTTTGGATATGGTTTTGGGCCTGATAATTTTTCATTTCTTGGATGCAGGCCTTATTACCCTCGAAATTTGGGGGTCTTGGGCTTAAGATCACCCGCGTCACTCAGCCTTGCTGCCTTTTTAGCCTCAGAATCAAGCTCCCGCTTAATTATGCTATCACTTAACAATAACCCCACAGACCCCCACTTTCCTCACGTACTAGCAATCTGGAAAGAGAATTCCTTTTCCGCTCCAATCCCCACATCACGAAAGCAACATGACTGGGATCTTCTCTTAATACGCCACTCCGTTGAATATCTAATATCGAGTGCTGCTTCTAAGGGATCCCCATCAATCCTTTCACATTTATTATCTCCCATTACAGTTGATGAATCCTTAACAGTTGATCATCTCTCTCTCCCACAACTGCAAGTTCCACAACTTTTGCCTTCCCTATCGGGCTATGAATGGTTAGAAGCTTTGCCCAGCTCAAACTTAGGACTTCTCAACAAACGAAGAATTACGCATAGCAATAGGTCTCCGTCTTGGTTGTAATATACTGGCCAATTCCACATGTACATTATGTTCCCAACCCGTTGATTGTTTTGGACATCATCCTCTTCATTGTCGATTCTCTAAAGGTAGACATTCTCGACACAGTGCAGTTAACGGCACCATTCTCCGTGCTCTACGCTCAGCTCAAATTCCAGCAACCCTCGAACCCTGTGGCCTCTCAACCGAGAATAATATACGTCCAGATGGGCTGACATTAATACCATGGAGTAATGGAATTCCATTAGCATGGGACTATACCTGCATCGACCGTTTTGCTCCCTCCTTTAATAAGAACTCATTCATGCGAGCTGAAAACTCGAAAATTAATAAATACACTTCCCTAACCAATTGCAATCTCATACCAATCGTATCCGACACAACCGGTTTTTTGGCAATCATGCCCTAACCTTCTTCAAATCCCTTGGTAAAAAAATCCACGCCATCACTGGTGACCAACAGGAAGGCTTCTATCTCAGACAGCGCATATCTATTGATATATGCAGATCTAACTGCATTGCCATCCATGGCTCTCTTTCTTGACCTCCTTCCACCCAACATACAATTTATTATACTAATTATTTTTTTTTTAATAAGTTTTTTATATAGATTTTATATAAATAGTTTACATGACATTTTTAATATAAATTTTTTTTAAATTACGTATATATGTTTTACTTTTAACGTTCAATGTACTAAATAAAAATTTTAATTGAAAAAAATTTTTTTTTTAAATTTTATAACTAATAATTTGTTAATTAAGTAATTATAAATATTAAAAAAAAATTAAGTTTAATTAAATCTTTGCTAACTTAAAAAAATATTGCATATTAAAATATAGTCAATTGCTGACCTACAAAGTAATTGCATATTTTTATTAAGGTAAATATATTAGGCATTTATAGATTAATTTTAATTACAAAAATATTATCTTATTTAGAAAAACATTTTTATAAAAAAAATAATTTTATAAAAACTATGATTAAACTCTCAAAAAATTGATGATTTATTAGATGTAAAAAGGAAGATATCTTTCAGAATTTTCTAATTATTTTGTACTATCATTTTTAATTTGTTTATTTCACATAAATATAACATTATTTAATCTGCTAGATGGCGTAAATTATTTTTACTTGATAAATCTAAATATTTTAAAAAATAAATAAATAAAGGTATAAATGTAAAAACATATTTTGTTTATTTAAGAATATAAATTTTGTTAAAACCCCGGACCGTATTTTAATTTTTTAAATACCCGACCCTTAAATCTTTTTAAATAGCAGGACCTGACCTAAAAAATACCCGGCTCATTTAAAATTAAATATTTTTAATACATTATGAGCTATAAAAATTAAAAATAAATAAAATAAATTCTTATTTAGTGATAATTGACATTTATGACTGACTTGGGAGTTCATTTAAATCAGATTTTTCAATTATAATGAAGAATGTGAATTTTTTTTATTTTTCAAAATTAAAGTGGCCGTTTTCTGAAGCACGACAACCTTAATAGGTAAATCGGCAAAGCTTTGATTTCGGCCCATTTCCCCAATAGTTTGGAGCCGTTAGGTTAATGCGGACGGTAAGCGTCCCGACGGCTTGTCTTTGACATCTAGGCATGGCGGTAAAAGACTTGCCTGGTATGTCTCGTGTATTACCTCCTTTCCGGCTAAATAACCCCTTGGAAATCCAGAAATCAATAAGTTTAATAAATATAGATGCCTCCCTTATTCTTTTATATTTATTAATTCTAGATATACTTTAGCAACTCTGCTAATTAAGAGTTTTGGATCTTGATTATAGATATTTCATATCAAGAATAATGACCACAAAAGTCATCTTTTCTCTTATTTTAGTTATACAAAATATCTGTTCTGAATAGAGATTTTCAGATTAATAATTTAAAAAAATTTCGACGCCTTAACCATATTATATATTTTTTAAAAAAACTTAATTTTGTGTCTTTCAATTATATTTAATGACTTCTAGGTCATTAAATATTAAAGTTGCTTCCTTTTTTTAGCGACTGTATTCATTCAGGGCATCAATCTTTTGAAATTATTTTTTTTTAAAAAAAAGATATTCGTATCTTAAGAATTCTGAGATGATTTTATAAGAATTATCAAAAATTTCCAAAGTTATAAAAAGCAAATTATATTATTTAATCATATTTTTCGTGGGTGTGGGTTCCCCTTGTCTAAGCCGCTGAAATGTGGTATAGCAGGGTTAAATTTCCACCATCACCTTTAACAAAGAAATAAAATAAAAAATATTTAAAGATCTAAAAAAATAAATTAATTAATAATATTAATAGCTGAAATGATAAGGAACAAATCTAAACATTAAATCATAGTTCTAGATCTTGAGATTAATTCAAGAGGTAAGGAGGAGGGGGGGGGGGTTTAAATACCTTTCATAAAAAAATAGGTCTCATATGTTAAGATGATAAATAGACTTTTGAATGATATTAAAATTTAATAAAAAAATGTATCCACATAAAAAGTTATAGATTTTTATACTATTAAAAATTTGTTTTTTTAAAAAAATATTAACACCCAGAAAAACATGAAAAATCAATTTTAGATATCATAATTCAAAATTTCTATCCCCAAAGCTAACTTAAATAGCTGTATATATACTTTTAACTTTAAATAAAATAATTTAGCCGTGAAACGTAACAAAAATTGTTATTGCTTGCTTACTACACAACAAAATAGAAATATCTGTATTTTAAATTTTGCAAAAAAAATTTATATTCCCGCAAAAAAAGTAAAGCCGTTGACAGTAATAAAAAATATATTAAATGTCGAACACTTGCTAAAAAAAACAGCAAAGATCGCAAAAGCTATATATTTATAATCGCTAACCAATTATAAAAATGGTTGTAAATTTTATATCATGCTAATCCTATAAAATATATGTCGCGGAATCTATAAATTTTAAAATCATTTACTAAAGGCGATTTTTAGATTTTAAAAATATGATTTTACATGAATTGTATTTCAGCATGTATAGAGTACTCAAACTAATTTCAAACAATTTTGCCATGAACTTTAGAACTTCTCTTAATTTATATTAATTTTTTTATATGGATTTTTCATATAAATTTAAAAAATAAATAAAATGTCTATGGCTGAAATTGGCTGAAATATATAAGGTAAATACTCAACACATGATAGATTACATTTCCAATCGGATTTTAAGATTTTTTACATCGCCTCGCTAAAGGATTTAAAATCGAGAGATTCCGAATCCCCACAGGCTCCATATCCCATCACAGCATATATATACAATAACAATATTAGAATGGTGAAATATAATGTAAGAAAATATAAGGCAATTCGACTAAATATGTATTGTATCTAGTTGATATTTATTAATATAATAATTTTTGGGGAGAATTAGGTACTTTTGAACTTGAACTAATTTTATTATACTTTATTTTCATTGAAAGTGTTATTCTTTTTTTTTTAAATATGAAAAATAATATTTTACTTTGAAATGTACTTCATCATTTTTTATGCTAGGCTCGGCTAAATTTACGACTAATTTGAATAATTTGTTTAACTTAATTTCATTTGCAAAAATTGTATGGAAAAATCGATTCTAAAATAGTATAAATTAGAGATCTGCAAAGTTAGCTCCGGCCCGTATTCGCCCCGAGTCTGGCCCGGCCAGAACGGGCTTCGGGCCGGGCTCGGGCCTAATTCTATTTCAAATAATCGGATTTGGGCCGGGTCGGCAAAATTTTTTGAAATAATTTCGTGCCGGGCCGGGTTTAAAAGATTAGGCCCGATGCAGATCACTAGTTTAAATATCTCCCAATTGTCGGAAATTTATAAGGCATCGATATATAAAAAAATAAATTAATGCTGGAAATACATTTCTAAACTTTCAATATAAAATAAAAAGGCACTCAATATAAATAAACTATTAATTTTGATTTTTAAAAATTAATATTAAATTCAATTTATTACCCTGTATATATTCAGTTAGCGCGAATTCGCGATAAAATACCCATAAATACACAAAAAAATAATATAGAATATTTTGTGTACTTAGCCTTAAATTCATGTTAATTATGAATGCAGGTTAAATAGAATGTCTTAAGTGAAAGTGACAAGATTTTACAGATAATCAAAAATCCTAAGAATAATTATCATAATTGTAATTAATGATAAAATTAAAACTTTTCTGACAGCATATTATTAATTTTTTTTCCTTAGACCCCCCTTAATCAATATATTATCATCATTAAAACTAGTTAATTAGATTATATATAAATATTTAAAATAAATAATCAATTACGTTCAATAGTTTTTTTTTATCCATCCAAATGTAACATGTGTTTGGATAAATGGAGAATAGAGGAACCCCATGAATTTAGTATTAAAGGAATTGTGAATTATTTACAAGAAAGACCAGAGTAAATTTAAAAAAACAGAGGTATGTTTTTTTAGTGTATTTATATCTTGCCCAAAAAAAGATTCCCCAATTTCACCTCTTCTATTTAAACGACTTAAAATAATTTTGTTTCATTTTAAATTATTTGCCTGAACTGAGGAATTTATACCTTTTTATTCCAATATATTGGCATCTTTCTTACTTAATAAATGGCTAAATCTAATAATAAATGCCAATTTTACTTGTTACTTTAATCCACAATTTTTAAAAAAAATGATTAACTTCTCCTCACTAATATCTAAAGTAATATAGGGGCTTTTGAATTTAAATGTAAATTTATTCACCACCATTAACTTTATCCATGTACTGATGTGCCTTTAGAATGCCTGGTTTCAGGAAACTAGCCATTAGAGAAATGGGGGCTTATTTATATTATTCATTTTTAAAAAAATTTATATAATATAATTAAAAATATTAATTATTTATTATAAATAATAGTATATATCTAAATATGTGTAATATTACTTTTCGGCAAATCTCTATCACCCTTTTCTTGACCAGAGTTAAACTTGAATAAATTTTTTAAATAATTCATTATTAATTTTAAAAAAATCATTAACAAAAAAATAACAAAATTAAATAATGATGCTTATTTTAAAAATTTGTAAGCCTATATCGATTGTTACATCATTTTTCATGATTTTATTACGTCGTTTTTTATGCTTTTTGGGTGCGAAGATTTGTATGATTTTGTCATTTTGCGTTATTAAAAATATTAAATATTATAACTGATTTATGGCCCAACAATTTACTTTAGCCATTTAATTAATTTAGTTGATATTATATAAGAAAGTATACAAAAACAAGAAAAGCATGTTGAAAAAAGAGCTCTGATTGGAATATGAGAAATCTTGGCTGAGGGGGTATAAGTCTTTCGATTAGAATTAATCAATTTTCTTAAAAATTTAAAAGAGAAAGATGTTAAGAAGTAATATAGAAAAGTTAATAAAAGATAGTAAAAAACGGGAATGAGAAAAGGTTATATCATCATGAGGGGAACTGATGTTTATTTTAAAATGTAAAGATTCAAAAAAAAAATTTTGTCAAAAAATAAAACAAAAAAATTGGACACTCAGTACTCAATAAAGAAAACAAATTTAAAATTGTCACTCTTTTTCATATTTATATCATATCAAATAATGATTTATCCGATAATATTAGAACCTAAAGGATGTAAGTTTTCATATATATATATATCATATCAATGTTTCAATTTTAACATTAATAGGGATTTGTATCCGATAATAATAAGGACTTAAAGATTATAAGTATATACACCTTTTTCATATATAACATATCAGTGGTTTAATTTTAACATCAATAGGGATTTATATCAGATACGCTGCTACATCCTAACCATTAAATAATTCATCAATCAACTTCAACAATCCTCTCTTCTTCTTTTATTTTTAACTTATAGTATCCATTTTAATTTGTTTATTGATTTCTTTCTATTCATATAGCATACAAATTAGAGGTCTGCAATGGGCGGATATAATAAAAAAACTATATGTTTCTCCAACTATTTTTAATTTTAAATAATTTTTTGAGCGCGTTTATAAAATTTAAATATCTGATTTTACCGGGAATGTTTGCCGTCATGTTTAGTAACTACCCTGTGAATTTCAGACCATTAACTTTTAAACTTAATTTTAAATTAAATTTTCTATATATTTTTAATATAAATTACAGGTTATGAGAAACATTGTCTTACAATTTATAAGATAAGTATTCAAAACATTATATCAATTTTTATGTTTAAAAAAGAACGGGCTCAAAAAATGAATAAGCTACCGTTAAACTATTATAAACCGTTATAAATATTTGAACCATAACCGTAACCGATATAATTATTTTTTTAAGGAGTAAAAAGAACCTTTATAAAAAACGGTTAAACATTTTAGAAATGGAAATAATTTGAATATCCAAATTATATAAACTTGCTCTTATAGTAATGGCGGTTCCCGCAACACGAGTTTCTGTAGAAAGGGCTTTTTCGAGGCTAAAATTTTTCTTATCGTCAAAACGAACAAAAAGGAATCCATTTATATTAGAAAATATATTAGTTATACGTTCAAATAATATATTTAAAAATGAGTTATTTTGAATCTTATATATTTTTTTTATATATAATTCATAGATGCTTATAATAAAAATAAATTAGAAGATGGTGTTGCAATAAAAAAAAATTCTAATTTTATAATTAGCTGAACCGAACCAAACCTTTATAAATTTCTTCTTAAGAATCGAAACCAAAACGTAACCATTATAATATTTTACATACTTAACCGTAACTAAACTGAACCCCTGGTGAAAATAATACCTTATCCATTAGGTTGGTATTCTTATATTTATATATATAAATATTACAAAATCTGAATTTAATTAAATGATTAGTTTTCCCTTTAAAAAAGGGATATTTCAATAAATTAAATAACTCATTTATGATCCTTCGCACGGAAATCTTTGGTAAAAGGCGAAGATTTATTCGTTTTGCGAAGAATCTGAGACTAAATTTTTAATTAAATATGCTTAGTTTGGACAGATGTCTTGCCTGGCATAATAATTGCCTATAACACGTATCAGCATGAATCCTCGATTACGTCCTATGAGCTGTTGTATGGTGGAAAAGTAAAAAAGGCTTATGGGGTATACTATTTTTAAATCATATACTATATATATGTGTCTCTATTTAAGGTGAAGTGGAAGAGGATATAGATCCTGACAATATATCTAAAGCAGATTTGGAATCTTGTTTTAAAGATACAGTTTATTGCTCAGCTTAAACAGCAGAAGGATTATAGAAGTCGTTATGTTGGTAGGGATAACCATTATTTAGTTAATGATCAATCTGAAACAGCCGTCGGGCTGATTGAAAAGGTGGTAAAATGACCAAGACTTGGATGGGTCTAGTTAGGCTTCTTAAAAGTAAAATTTATCATTATTATTAAATTATTTTTAATATTTAGGCAATGTTATGTGACAAAACATTTCTTTGCAAGAAAAGGTGAATAATTGTCTTAATTACTTAGTAATATACATATTTTTTAGATGATAAAAACTCTGAGGAAGTGAATTATATTAAATGTCCATGAAAATCACTTGAAAGCTATTATTTTTTAAACTCACATTAAATTTTTTTAAATATCTTTTCTCAAAATACACAACACGATTACTGGATAAGAGGGTGATTGTGAAGACCAAAAATATAAAATATTTATATTATACGTATTTTTTATATGATACAGATTTTAAGAGGCTTAAGATATTAAATGACGAAACGAAGATGGTAGTGGAACCCTTCGAGGAAATAGTAATATTTTTATAAATTGACATTCATTTGTTTTTTAAATTACTAGTTTTGCCTCCTAATCCTAATGCACCTGTTTTAATTGATAAAATAGGCCAGTAGCCCCCCAACTCTCCCTTTGCGGGCCATTTTCCAAGAAAGTTAATAAAAATCTTTTTCTTCTCACCAAAAGAAATTCGAATTTATCATTCTGAACGCTTTCATTGTGCGACAAAGAAAAGATATCCAAAAAATGATAATGGTGTGATGGGAGATAATTTTTCCACCGAGCAGATTATTGGATGTTGTCTCTTCAGGTGTGTATATATATATATAATAAATTAAATTGTTAATCATTATTATAGATGTATAAGCAAAGAAGTTTGTGAGGACGGATGCTAAATGATTTTCTCAGACAGCAATGAATTCTCTTTATGAGGAGGTAAGATATGCTTGAGGCAGATGGAGGAAAATTTGGGAGAATCAATTGACGTATTTGGAAAGAACCTGGCGTGACCCCAAATTGAAATTTATGAAACAGAGGTGGAGATAGTTGCAATGGAAACTATGCTTCAGACAAATATAATTATCCACACTATTTATAAATGGGGATATTATATGCCAATTAAAAGATTTGAATATATATTTAAGAAATTATAGCAAGCATTTTTATCTCATAATAAATTTTAATTAATCTTATTTTACTCGCAAATTAATCTTATTTATAACAATTATATCGCATCATGATAATTTGTTTTTCTAATCTTTATATATACATATTGTTGAATTTTGACCGACGGGTCTCACTATCAGAGTGGGTAAAACACAGTCCGAGATCGGGGGTCCGGGATGGTCGATAATGGGATCCAGGGGGCCGGGTTTGGGTATTCTCAGTTGTCATACGATATAGCGGACAACGTAGCGTCATAAAGGTAACTCGAATTTATTTTAAAAGTTAATCAAAAGTAAATACAACCGAATTAAGGTAAAACAAATTTATTTTATTAGTTACAAAAAAGAAATTAATAAAATCATTCATAAAAAAAAATCACAATCCCGAATTTCATTTTTCGTGATCTTTATATAGATAAATTAAACAATATAAAAAAAAGAATATTAATAATCCAGGCCCATATCGAAAACTGGCTAGAACCAGTTTTGAGGATGAAATTAAAACAAGCTTGGTATACGTGAACAAAGAAAAATATACATGATAATGAGAAAAACACATCACTTCTAATTTAACAAAGAAAACAAAAATATAAATGTTAATAAAAAACCGTATCACTAGAACAAGGGCTTAATAACTATTATAAACTAGTTAAAACACAACACAAATAAATTTCATATACAAATTAAATAAAGTTATATATAAGATACACATTATTTTTTATAAATATAAAATGAAACATATTGTCCATCCTTTTTAATTCTTTGTAAAATATAATTTATGTGCTTAAAATAAAATGTTTAAAAAAATGTTAATAACTTATATATTATCTCTAAAATGCAAGTAGTTATCTTACCCACATTTTAAAACTATTTTATCTCTCATTTCTATATTAGGCTTTCACATTTTTGAACTTAACCTAAAATAAATATATAAAACTTTAAGAGTTAATATACAAAATTAAGTAGAATAAAAAATAAAGCAAAATTGCCTTAAATATCAATATAACAATAGAAAATATAATATTTAATCTTTACATGACAATAAATGTCAGTATCATTAAAAATATCATATTTAATCTATGCACGTCAGTCAAAATTATCAATATCACTAAATAAATTTCAACATTTCCTCATAAGTCAATATCACTAAATTAGAATTTATTTAAAACAAGAGATGTTGTAAAATCGGCATATTTGAGACGACGTATTCAGTGAAGGCTATGCAAATCATAATTTTTTAATTTAAGAATTACAATAATTTCTTTTTAATCAAAAATAATTATCTTAAATCAACAAAATATTTTTTTTACATTTAATACCTTTATTTATTTATTTTTTAAAATATTTGATTTAATAAATAAAATAAATTTACGCCATCTAGCGCATAAAATAATGTTATATTTATATGAAATATTAAAATTTAAAATGATAGTACAAATTAATTATAAAATTCTGAAAGATATCTTCATTTTACTCCTAAAATCCGTCATTTGATTGGTTAAAAGAAGGATAATTTTTGATAAAAAAATATATATAATAAATGGAATCTACTTTATAGAAAAAACATTTAAAAATTATTTATATTAAATTTGAAAAGTAAAAAAAATATCATATGGCATAGCATAAGCATAAATAATATTAAATAATAATTAAAAAAAATTACATTATGCGATAAAAAAAATAGGAACTTGTTGAAATTTATTTTTTTAAATAATAATAATTTCTTTTTATTTGTAATTGTATGTTTAATTTATTTTTTTCATTTATAAAATAATAATTGAAAATATAAGATAAAAATGTTATAAAAAAATCAAATTATATTAAATAAAAAATAAAAAAAATCTGCGCAGACTTTGCAAAAAAAACAAAAATTGGTAGGGGAGAATGGAGTAATCTGGTGAAATTTTATATGCTGTTATATAAAATTTAACAAATAAATATATTTTTGGTATCGCATAATTACAGAGAAACCATTACAGAGAAAACAATTATAGAGAAACTTTTACAGAGAAAACAATTATATAGAGATTTATTTTACAGAGAATGATTTTATAGAGAATTTTTTGTAAATAATTTTATTTAATGAATGATTATTTTATAAAAAATGTTAATCTATTTTGTATAAATTTGTGTAATATTACTTAGGCAGGGTGCGCCTGCGCATACATAGGGGGGGTTAAAATACACTATTTGTATTAATGTTATATATTATAATTACCTTTTATAAGAGAATAATTGGGTATTTTTTATTGTAATGTAATGAAAGGTTAATAATCAAACAATTGTTAAAATTTTTTATAGATGTTGAGGAATTTATCAACATTTTCAAACAAAGTAGGGCCAATATATGGGAATTAATTGAATATATGTTTAATCATTAATTAGGTTTTATTAAAATCTTATGATACTATTAAAAATATAATATTTCATTATAAAAATTAACCTTCATGCAATTTAATCTTAATAATATTCATTTAATAACTTTAAAAAAAATTAATGCTAATAATAAAGTAAATTACAACCTATATATCCTGATACACCAGAGTTGTTATGATACTTTTCATATTTATCTAGATTGATACATGGTCTAAAAAGCTTTATATACCTAGATTTATAAATACAATTTTTTATTTTAATCATGTAAGATGAGTGTAAAATATTAAAATAAAATTTATTCAGTTTGATATTTTATATACAAAAGAAAATTCGTTTATTAAAACAGTTTTCTATATCAAATTCTAAATTATGCTATTATTTTTTTTTACATAATATTTTATTTCTAAAGATAATACTGGTTGAGAGATAGTAAATCAATTGCAAGGGTTCTTAGAATACAATACCTTTCATTCAGTTATATTATTACATCACTGATTTAAAATCAATGAAAGGCTTCAAATTATGGCTAAACCGTTTAACAACACTAATAAGCCAAGAAGCCAGCTTGGGTCAACCGTTTAACAACACTAATCACAAATAAATTAATTATTGGCTTAAAAGTAGGCTTGAGTCAACTCTTGATGCTGAGTCAAATAAAATTTGACTGAGTTTAGGGTTAAGCCGGCATGGCAGCCAAGAAGCCGGCTTGGCTCAGCCGTTTAACAACACTAGTAAGCCAAGAAGCGGGTTTGGATCAGCCGTTTAACAACACTAATCACAAATAAGTAAATTTCGGCTTGAGCCTACGGCTTGAGCTAACTGCTTCAGCCAACTCCTGAGCCGTGAGCAAATTTTTTGGCTACGACCTCGAGGTCGGAGTCAATAAAACTCAGCTTTTTAACAACACTAAACACACTCTTCATTATAATTGAAAAATCTGATTTAAATAAACTAACAAATCAGTCATAAATGTCAATATCATTAAATAAGAATTAATTTTTATAGCCAATAATGATCAAAGTTGATTGGTAGCTATAGTTAATAGCGGCTACTTTTTTGTAATTATTTAATTTTTTAGCGCGCTACTTTTTTTGAAAATAGCTAAGTACCCGCTACTTCTCTACTTTTAAAAAATATAATGAAGGTAAGTAGTGTAAACATGAAAATTTAAATAAATATCATAATTAATTATAATTTTTATGATTTATTATTTAATTTTGAAATTAAAATATAATTTCAATTTGTAATTTATATTTTCATTTGTATTATAAACCTAAATCATGTGTTAATAATTTAAAATGTTGCCTATGGATATCCAAATCGTTGAAAGTGATTCAGACAATGATATTTATGAAATGGAAGATACCAGGGAAGAAAATGTTCTTAATAGCTATAATACAAATTTCCCATTTACTAGATTTTAATTTTTTTTAAAATAAATATATAACCAAAACTGGTTTCAAATTTATTTGTTTAAAATGTAAAAAAAATATTTCCTCAAATCAATCCAGTAGCTATAACCTAAAGGTAAATTGTCATTTTTGCATTCTAATAATATTTATTTTATAAGACTGTTTATGAGTTTTAAGGAAATGGAGAAACATCTAAATAATTTTGGTATAGGCGACTCTACATCCAAAAATACTAATTCAATTCAAACCAAATTAATTAATAATGCAAATGACAATATTTCTTAGAAATTGGCTGATAAAGTTATTGTTGATATAATATATAAAGTTTAGCCAATGTCCTTAGTTGATAATCCATCACAACAATTTTATGTCGCCAGACACAAATGAATAAAATAGAAGATAACTTTAAAATGATGAAAGATGCTCTAATAGTAGAGTTATCAGAGATATTATATATATGTACCACGGAAGATAGTTGAACTCATAACAGAAGGTAAAAACTTATTTATATTTATAAATTGATCTGATTAAATATTTTTGAGCTTATTTGGGAATCACAGGCCATTGGCCAGACACTAGAACTTTAAAAAGAAGATCTGTGGCATTAGCCCTCAAAATGATAATAGGATGCCAGACATGCGATGTACTTGCAAATAAAATTATTGATAATCTATCTTATATTAAAAATATGTATATAAGATTGAATACACCCTTACCCTCGTCGAGAGATTATTTAATAAGGCAAAACTTATACTTTCTGATCGTTGCTCTAGACTTGGGGATGATAATATTGAAATGATTTTATTAAAATGCAACAAATTACCATAAATATTTATTTTTATTACATAAATTTTTTTATAATCAAAACTAACTACATTTTAATATTTATAAATGTTGATTTTTATATATTTACTAGACAATAACATTCATTATAAACAAAAATTAAGTTTGAAAATTTTTTTTTACAAAAAGTAGCTTAAAAAGTGGCTAAAGATACTTTTAAAAAATAATAGCTAATAGCGGGCTACTTTTTTGACAAATAGCGATAGCGGTAGCGCGCTACTTTTTTTAACAAATAGAGATAGCGCGCTACTTAAAAGTAACCTTTAAAATGACTATTTAATAGTTGATTTTACAATATATGCCCCGGGTATTATAAAAAATTTCAGGACCGGGTATTTAAAAAAAATTAAAATATAGGAAGGCAGGCCCTGGCAGATATCTGATAAAAATGATGAACTTAAAAGATTATTATCAAATAAAATGCGTGAAAGATTACGACACCTGGGATTCCCAGGCGGTCACCCATCCAAGTACTAACCAGGCTCAACGTTGCTTTACTTCGGTGTTCGAAAGGGAACCGATGCTTTCAACGTTATATGGTCGAAATCGAAAAATTTAAGTCAATTTTTATGTGAATCATAATTTTTTGAGTGTAAAATATTTTAGGATTACAATTTATTTTAATAACAAATAATTCCGGTCTAAACAAAAATTATTTTCTTAAATAAACAAAATATTTGTTTACATTAAATATATTTATTTATTTTTTAAAATATTTTGAATTATCAAGTAAAAATAATTTACGCCATCTAGCAGATTAAATAATGTTATATTTATGTGAAATAAACAAATTAAAAATGATAGTACAAAATAATTAGAAAATCTGAAAGATATCTTCCTTTTACTCTTAATAAATCATCTATTTTATGAGAGTTTAATTATAGTTTTTATAAAATTATTTTTTTTATAAAAATGTTTTTCTAAATAAGACTATATTTTTATAATTAAAATTATATAAATACCTGTTGGATTTCACATTTTTGGTATTATTAGCAAGATAAATATATTCAATATATATATATAATAATACCTTTAATGATTCAATTTTTTTACTCCAATTTTATTAATCTAATCTCTTTAATCCAAATTATGTAAAAATAAATAAATATAATGATCAATACAAAATACAAAAAAATTAATATTCAAAAAAAATTTTATATACAAAATTAAAATAAACAATAATATTCTCCGTACATTTAAGTTAGTTAATAACAAAAATTAATATTTAAAAAAAAATTTTATGTGCAAAATTTAAAATAAACAATCATTTCTCCGTACATTCAAGTTCGTTAAGGATAATTTTTATATTCATCTCTCATTTTAATATTCAAATAATAAAATAAAAAAAAACTTTTTTTTTCATAACTTTAACACCTTTTCACTTATACTTGATTCTACCACTCATAAACTGCTACCTTGTCCTCCCATCGGTTCTTCCTCCTGTACTGCCAATATGTTATTGTCTGCGCTAATCGTGGGACACCTCCGTAAAATATGATCTCCCACCAGCACGACATTCTTCTTCGAAATCCCCAATCCCGTTCTCTTCTACGATTGTATGACCAGCCTGCGGGTCTATCTACCATCATATCCCTATACCTGATCTGTGCCTCTTCTCTGGCGGCGTCTACCCATCTTCTGGATTCTGCTGATCCATCAACCATCCTAATTTCTATCTTCATAATAAAGTTGTCCACTCGAACGTACGAAGCCATCTATAACGGACTTAAGCTAAAAATATACTAATTATCATTTATCTCATATACTTCACCTACTTCCTAATTCTAAATACTCATAATTATTCTCGTACTAACCTATACATCTATCATTCTCTCTTAACTTATGTCAGATATAATATCAAATTGTTCATCCCTTCAGCCGACCTATTCCACTAATTGTGTACATCATACGTCAACATTATGATTATCATAACTCTCACAGACTTGTTAAAAAAAACAAATCAATTATGTCAATCAACATTCACAACATCATGAATCATAACTCTCGCAGACTTGTTAAAAAAACAAATCCATTATGTCTATCAGCATTTTCGACATCATGATTCTCATAACTCTCGCAGACTTGTTAAAAAACAAATCAATTATGTCTATCAGCATTTTCAATATCATGATTCTCATAACTCTCGCAGACTTGTTAAAACACAAATCAATTATGTCTATCAGCATTCCCAACATCATGATTCTCATAATTCTCGCAGACTTGTTAAAAAACAAATCAATTATGTCTATCAGCATTCCCAACATCATAATTCTCATAATTCTCGCAGACTTGTTAAAAAACAACTCAATTATGTTTATCAGCATTCTCAACATCAAAGCCAATTAATCGATTCACACCGCCCTTTATTCCTAACCTAGACACCTAGGTCTTAATTGTTTAATATGCCTCGACACTAATCCTACTCTTCCTTCAATTTCTACCTCCACCTTCTTTCTTCCTATATTTTTCTTCACTATCCCTTTCCCCCATTTAACTGGGTCATCAAAAAGTAGTATCTAAACTAGGCTTCCGATCTTAAATCTGTCATTAATTATAACTTCTTTCTGTTCTATTCTTTCTTTCAGAAAATCTAATTCAGTTCTAGTTTTTCTACCTAAAAATATCTCTGCTGGTGAGTATCCTTTGCTTCTCTTGGTATTGTTGTAGGCTAATAGTAATAACCACCATTTTCCTTCTCCATATTTTTCCTTTTTTAACCAACTCTTAACTAGAGCTACCATCGTCTCCGCTTGTCCATTACTTCTCAGGTAATGTGGTGGTGCTAATAAATGCTCAATCTTCCATCTATCACAAAATTTGTCAAAATCTCTGCCTATAAATGCTGGACCACCATCTGATACTAAGGTCTTCATTTCTAGAAATGTTTATGTTTCTCTCCTTATTTTCCTCATTTAATATATTTTTTATCTTATCTAATTCCTTATTTTCTATCTTTATGTACAATGTATTTCTACTTAAAATTAAACCTAATAAAAATGATAAAACTATTACCAAAAATATTATTACCATTATATTTTCTTACAATAAATTCCTTAAAATAATTTGACTTATATACATTACAAAGAATTCAAAATAATTTTAATCACAAATAACTTAATGCTGCGGCCAAAATTATACAACAATGTAATTAATATTATGATTAAAAATCAAAGCATAAAACGGCATTACAAATAAAAGAACAGAAAAAAAATATATATATATATTATTTTTTTTTACCTTAAATACGCTGATATATACAAAAAATTGACTTTAATCACAAATTATATCTTCTAAATTTAATTGTATAGTCTATTTATTAGACTGAATATCTGCGGTCCCTGAGTATGTTTACTCTTTAATGATTCAATTTTATTACTCCAATTTTATTAATCCAATCTTGTTAATCCAAATTATGTAAAAAAAATAAATATAAAGAATAAAAATCGATTCACAAAATACGGGTTTTTATATGTTAATAAAAAAAATTAATATTCAAAAAAAAATTTATATGCAAAATTTAAAATAAACAATCATTTATCCGTACATTCAAGTTCGTTAAGGATAATTTTTATATTCATCTCTCATTTTAATATTCTAATAATAAAATTTAAAAAAAACTTTTTTTTTTCATGACTTTAACAATACCAAATATATTATTTACCTAATAAATTTAGTCTCAGATTCTTCGCAGAACGCATAAATCTTTCTCCTTTTACTAAAGATTTCCGTGCGAAGGATCATAAATGAGTTATTTCATCTAATTGAAAATTTTTTTTTTCCCTTTTTTAAGGGAAATTATTTTGTCAATTAATTTAGATATTTCATTTTTTTATCAAAAATCTTGAAATATACATGCAGGCCCGCTTCGGGTTTTAATTTTTGTTAAAATCTTTAAATAATAAAAAATATAAATAATTATAATTTATTATATTTTAAATTCGCAATTATATAATTAATTTATGTGATATTTTATTACTAAACTAAAAATGGCTTTTAAAAATTTATTTAGTGTATTTAAAGAATTTTAACTAAAAAAATTATAGATGAATTGTCAAAATGGATACCAAAATAATCCTAGACGGTGAACAGATGATAGCTTTATCGAGGCTTTAAAAAAGATTATTAATTATTTTACTATTACAATTCGTTTATCGTGTCTAAATTAAATTTCTCCTATAGAATAAAATATTTTTATTATTATAAATATGTGCCATTTGTAAATTATTGGATCAAGATGATGATTAATGATGAATATTTTATTAATTTGGTTTGGCAAATACACCCATATCTGGGAAATGACTCTTTAATAATAGATATTTAATCTGAAGATGGATAAAATTTAAAAAATTAGCCTGTTAAATTCTTTAAGTAAATTCAATAAAAAAAACACATAAATAATAATAATTTACATTAGGTAAAAACGTGACGAATAAGTTACTTTAAAAAAATTGAATTCTTAAAGGGATCCCTTTTTAAATCCCATGCTGATCCATTGTTCTGATCCCTCTATAAATTTCGACATATATATACGAATAAAATTAAAGTAGAGAAAAAGATGCCAGAGTACAAAAGGAGGGGGGGGGGCACAGAAATTTTTAAGCGGGGATTTAATAAACGCTCGCGGAAAATAAAATATTGGATGTATTATCTTGAAAAGAATATTAATGATTTTTCATTTTTGCATAGGTGATCCTAGCCTAGCCAGCTAGGCGCAAAACGGATCAAATTCTAAGAAAATATCCAGGGCCTTAAATCTTTATAATAAAAAAATAAAATTTACATTGTCAGCTCATTGGCGCCAAAGAACTATCTACTTTTCACGGTGAGGATGCTCAAATTGTCTTTCTTATTATCCGAGTTTTTTTTAAATAAAACTTAATATACCGCAATCAATTCGCTTATTTAGTATCCTTATATAAATTAACCATAAAGTGATTATGCTTAGAGTTGATAAACTATCATATATTGATTTTTTAAAAAAAAACTTTCTGGGATGTGGAAAAGGGAGATTTCTCTTTTGTAGCAAATCTGCCATTTATCCTAAATATCATTTTTAAGCTAAATAAAAATTATGTCTTTACTCTTCCCCTTTTGCCCATATTGAAGCAATATGCCTTTCTTTTCTTTAAAAAGAAATTTTGATATAAGGTAATAATCCTTTTTTGAAAAAATTATAATAAGCAAGCTTTTTAATGCAATTGCCTATTTTGTCAATCATTACAATTAACAAAAATACAATTTAAAGATAATATAATATTATCAACATAAAATTGTAAATTAACATTACTAGTTTAAAATTTTTTGAGAAATAAAAAAATATGATGTATAAAAACTTAACCCAATTTGGGGGATTATTTTTAAAAAACGGCTCAATAAATATTTTAGGCAAAATAATATTATGCAAACATGGAAATTTTGCTAATAGACGGCAGAAGGGTTTGTAGCTCTATTTGAAAAATCTCGAGGCCTATAAAATATTATTTTACCTTTTTTTAAAAATCGAAAAACACTAGTAAAATAAAAATTATAATTATTTTTTAAAAAAAAATGTAATCATAATGGCTTTCTTCCCTATATAAACGTTGGCCTATGTTATAAATAAGTTTTTTTTTAAAAAATTAAGAATAACTTTTTAACCTGTACTCTAGGCATGTGAAGTGATGCCCTCATTTTCATTAAAATCATAAGAAAAAAAATGAGAGAGATCTCAGGGGATCCCAATGAATGATTTTATCTTCGTCAGCAGATTTCCCTGGAAATCTGCAGGTCCAATTTTTTGTATTCATTCTTCTTTATAGTGATATGTACTCTTTTTTCTAAATATATTTTCTCAGTTCTTTTTTATACATATAATTTTTTTAAATTCATTTTTTAATACTATTTTAAAATACATTAAAGGTTTTGATGAAGGAAAAATCCAAAATTATTTTATTTTTTGATTTGATGAAATAATTACCATTTTATTCTCTTATTCGATAAATTTTTTAAAAAAACAGGTAAACTATATTTATATATAAAGTAACATATAAAATAAAAATTTTTTTAAAAAAAGATAGAAAATACAAAATTATGCTTTTATATATATATATATATATATAAAGGAGAGGGGGGCAAATAGTTTATAAAAATTATTATCAAATCTTTTTTTCAGTTTTAATTTTTAATATTCACGCCATCTATCGTATGGAATAATGTTATATTTACAAAATAACTCTTAAAATTTTAAATACTCACCTTTTTATTTCTAACAATCATTTATTTTTTTTAAGGTTTTGTTGAAAATATTTTTAATATTATTTTTTTTTATAAAAAAATGAACTTTTGAAATGAAAACTATTCTATATAATCTAAATATATTATTGTTTCAAATAAATGAAAATTGCAATTTGACATAAAAATAGCTAATGTAAAAACACTGTCAAGTGTTTGATTTTGTTCAGTTACATTGTCAAAATAATTTGTTATTTTAGATGTGCCTGACACATTATTAAAATTATTAGTATTTTCTTCGTATTTAGAATGGTTATCTATGCTTTTATGGGATTTTATTTTATTAGGATTACTGACATAGTACATTATCCTCTTCGGTAGAACTGTTATTATCAACTTTATTAAATTGTAAACTGTCAATATACCTTTGACATTTTTTGATATACTGAGACATGTTTGTTGAATTTATTTGGATAATTACATCAATAGCTTATTATACCAATTATATAGTATTATTAAAATATAAGGATCCCTATATATCAAATCTAAATATATCATTAATTATTAATATTCAACATTTTACCTTTACTTTTTTTTAAATTATAGATTTGAAGAGTTGCACTCAATGGTTGCAACTAAAAAATAAGTTAGACTCACGAGGCAAAGAATTATATAAAAATTTATGATATATTAAATTAAATTATTGTAACGTTTTAAATGAACTCCCGATTTAAATAGATTCTAATTTAGTGATAGCTTTTATGACTGACATGTTAAGATTTAACCTTATTTTTTTTAGTGATATTGAAATATTTGATTGAAGTGGAGTTCGTTTAAATCAGATTTATGAAGAATCTATCAAGATCAATTGTAAATATTGCTGGCCTACAAAGTAATTTTACAAAGAAGTAAATAATATATCCTTCTAATATCTTAATTTAATTAATTTTACATAAAGTATATTAAAATATAGTCAATTGCTGGCCTAGATAAAGTTTATTTAAATCTTTGCTAACTTAAAAAAATATTGCATATTAAAATATAGTCAATTGCTGGCCTACAAACAATGACATAATAATAATATCTAGACTCATGAATCATTCATTTAATGCATTTTTAAAGCGTCGTTAAATGCAAATCAGCTGGACCCGTCATTGGTAACCTATACCATAATTATTTTATTGAAGATATTTAATTTAACATTAATATTTTCTTAAAAAGTATTTTAATAATTTATGAATGATAAATGTCTTTTTTACTTTTATGGAAGTAGACTATGAGCTATTGTTGTGCAATATCATGCAATTCAAAATCTATTAATAATAATAAAAAATCCTTTTATAAGGTAGATTTTAATCATATTATTTAATATGTATAAAGAATATTTTAATAATAAATTTTCCCTCTAAAGTATCCTATCTTATCTAAATGGTTAAAGTCAATGAATAGAAAAAATTTTAAACCCACCAAATATTCTAAAATATGTGGTGAACATTTCACCAGTGATTATATGTCATTGCCTACAAAGTAATTGTATATTATTATTAATGTAAATATATTGGGAATTTATACAAAAATATAGTCTTATTTAGAAAAACATTTTTATAAAAAAAATAATTTTATAAAATCTATAATTAAACTCTCAAAAAATAGATGATTTATTAGATGTAAAAAGGAAGATATCTTTCAAAATTTTCTAATTATTTTGTACTATCATTTTTAATTTGTTTATTTCACATAAATATAACATTATTTAATCTGCTAGATGGCGTAAGTTATTTTTACTTGATAAATCAAAATATTTAAAAAAAAAATAAATATATTTAAAGTAAAAAAAAATTTTGTTTATTAAGAAAATAATTTTTGTTTAGACCGGAATTATTTGTTATTAAAATAAATTGTAATCCCAAAATGTTTTACATTCAAAAAATTATGATTCACATAAAAAATAATTTTAATTTTTCGATTTCGACCATATCACGTTGAAAGCACCGGTTCCCTTTCGAACACCGAAGTAAGGCAACGTTGAGCCTGGTTAGTACTTGGATGGGTGACGGCCAGGGAATCCCAGATGTCGTAATTTTTTTTTCACGCATTTTATTAAATAATAATCTTTTAAGTTCATCATTTTTATCAGATATCTGCTAGGGCCTGTCTGCCCATATTTTCATTTTATTTAAATACCCTGTCCTGAAATTTGTTTTATAATACCCGGGCCATATATTTTAAAATCAATTATTAAGTAGTCATTTTAAACGCTACTTTTAAAAGTAGCGCGCTACCGCTATCGCTAATTGTCAAGAAAAGTAGCTCGCTATTATTATTTAAAAGAAGCTTTAGCTACCTTTTATAAAGAAAATTTACAAACTTATTTTTTGCTTATAATGTTATTGTTTAGTAAATATATAATAATCAACATTTATAAATATTAAAATATAGTTAGTTTTGATTATAAAAAAATTTATGTAACAAAAATATAATTTATGGTAATTTGTTGCATTTTAATAATAAAATCATTTCAATATTATCATCCCCAAATCTAGAGCGACGATCAGAAAGTATAAGTTTTGTATTATTAAATAATCTCTGGACACTAGCACTTGAGGATAAGGGCGTATTCAATCTTATATATATATTTTTAATATAAGATAGATATAATTTTATTTGCAAGTACATCGTATGTCTGGCATCCTATTATCATTTTGAGGGCTAATGCCACAGATCTTCTTTTTAAAGTTCTAGGGTCTGGCCAATGGCCTATGATTTCCAAATAAGATCAAAAATATTTAATCAGATCAATTTATAAATATAAATAAGTTTTTACCTTCTGTTATGTGTTCAACTATCTTCCGTGGTACATATATATGATATCTCTGATAACTCTACTATTAGAGCATTTTTCATCATTTAAAGTTATCTTTGATTTTATTCATTTGTGTCTGGCGACATAAAATTGTTGTACGTGGATTTTTTTTCATCAAGGTAAATGATGGATTATCAACTAAGGACATTGGCTAAACTGTATATATTATATCAACAATAACTTTATCAGCCAATTTCTGAGAAATATTGTCATTTGCATTATTAATTAATTTGGTTTGAATTGAATTAGTATTTTTGGATGTAGAGTCGCCTATACCAAAATTATTTAGATGTTTCTCCATTTCCTTAAAACTCATGAACAGTCTTATAAAATAAATATTATTAGAATGTAAAAATGAAAATTTACCTTTAGATTATAGCTACTGGATTGATTTGAGGAATTGTTTTTTTTACCAAATAAATTTGAAACCAGTTTTGGTTAAATATTTATTTAACAAAATTTTAAAATCTAGGGAATGGGAAATTTGTATTATAGCTATTAAGAACATTTTCTTCCCTGGTATCTTCCATTTCATAAATAACATTGTCTGAATCACTTTCAACGATTTGGATATCCATAGGCAATGGCATTTTAAATTATCACGTGATTTAGGTTTATCATACAAATGAAAATATAAATTAAAAATTGAAATTATATTTTAATTACAAAATTAAATAATAAATCATAAAAATTATAATTAATTATGATATTTATTTAAATTTTCATGTTTACACTACTTACCTTCATTATATTTTTTAAAAGTAGCGAAGTAGCGGCTACTTAGCTATTTTCAAAAAAAGTAGCGTGATAAAAAATTAAATAATTACAAAAAAGATAGCCGCTATTAGCTATAGCTACCAAACAACTTTGATCATTATTAGCTATAAAAATTAAAAATTAATTCTTATTTAATGATATTGACATTTATGACTGATTAGAGAGTTTATTTAAATCAGATTTTTCAATTATAATGAAGAGTGTGTTAAGATGAATTTTTTTATTTTTCAAATTTAATATAAATAATTTTTAAATGTTTTTTCTACAAAGTAGATTCCATTTATTATATATATATTTTTTATCAAAAATTATACTTCTTTCAACCAAACAAATGACGGATTTATTAGGAGTAAAATGAAGATATCTTTCAGAATTTTATAATTGTACTAATTTTAAATTTTATTATTTCATATAAATATAACATTATTTTATGTGCTAGATGGCGTAAATTTATTTTGTTTATTAAATCAAAATATTTAAAAAAATAAATAAATAAAGGTATTAAATGTAAAAAAAATATTTTGTTTATTTAAGATAATAATTTTTGATTAAAAAGAAATTATTGTAATTCTTAAATTAAAAAATTATGATTTGCATGCCTTCACTGAAGACGTTGTCTCAAGCCGATTTTACAACATCTCTTGTTTTAAATAAATTCTATTGCATTGGGGTCACGCCTGGTTCTTTCCAAATACGTCAATTGGTTCTCCCAAATTTTCCTCCATCTGCTCAAGCATATCTTAGCTCCTTATAAAGAGTATGCATTGCTGTCTCAGAAAATCATTTGGCATCCGTCATCACAAACATCTTTGCTTATACAACTATAATAATGATTAACAATTTAATTTAGACAATTTCCATCACTAATAATCCGCTCGGTGGAAAAATTATCTCCCATCACACCATTATCATATTTTGATATCTTTTCTTGATCGCACAATGAAAGCGTTCAGAATGATAAATTTTTTGAATTTCTTTTGGTGAGAAGAAAAAGACTGTCATTATCTTTCTTGGGAAATACTGTCTTTACTGTCAATTCATAATTAAAAAATATGCCTAATAATATAATACAAATTTATATCGTTCACAATAAACTGGCCTATTTTATCAATTAGAGCTGGTGCATTAGGATTAGGAGGCAAAACTAGTAATTTAAAAAACAAATTAATGTCAATTTATAAAAATATCTATTTCTTCGAAGGCTACCACTACCATCTTCGTTTCGTCATTTAATATCTTAACCCTCTTAAAATCTGTATCATCTAAAAAATACGCATAATATTAAATATTTTATATTTTTTGGTCTTCACAATTCTTACCTTATCCAGTAATCGTGTTGTGTAATTTTGAGAAAAAATATTTAAAAAAATTTAATGTGAGTTTAAAAAATAATAGCTTTCAAGTGATTTTCCTGGACATTTAACATAACTCACTTCCTCAGAGTTTTTATCATCTAAAAAATATGTATATTACTAAGTAATTAAGACAATTATACACCTTTTCTTGTAAAGAAATGTTTGTCAAATAATATTGCCTAAATATTAAAACATATTTAATAATAAATGATATATTTTACTTTTAAGAAACCTAACTATTGGATAAAGACCCACCCAAGGCTTGGTCATCAACCTTTTCTATCAGCCCGACGGCTGTTTCAGATTGATCATTAACTAAATAATGGTTATCCCTACCAACATAACGACTTCTATAATCCTTCTGCTGTTTAAGCTGAGAAATAAACTGTATCTTTAAAACAAGATTCCAAATCTGCTTTAGATACATTGTCAGGATCTATATCCTCATCCACTTCACCTTGAGACACATATATATAGTATATATTTTAAAATATTATACCCCATAAGCTTGTTTTACTTTTCCACCATACAACAGCTCAGAGGGCGTAATCGATGATCATGCTGATACGTGTTATGGGCAAATATTATGCCAGGCAAGGCATCTGTGATGTGTTATAGGCAAATATTATGCCAGGCAAGACATCTGTCCAAACTAAGCATATTTAATAAAAAATTTAATCTCAGATTCTTGGTAAAACGAATAAATCTTCACCTTTTACCAAAGATTTCCGTGCGAAGGATCATAAATGAGTTATTTTATTTATTGGAAATTTTTTTTATCCCTTTTTTAAAAGGAAAACTAATCATTTAATTAAATTCAGATTTTGTAATATTTATATATATAAATATAAGAATACCAACCTAAATGTGTTTTTTTCGGATAAGGTATTATTTTCACCAGGGGTTCATCTTAGTTACGGTTAAATATGTATAAAATTATAATGGTTACGTTTTGGTTACGTATTGGTTACGTTTTGGTTACGTTTTGGTTACGGTTCTTAAGAAGAAATTTATAAAGGTTCAGTTCAGCTAATTATAAAGGTTTATAAAGGTTCATTACGATTAGATATTTTTTTTTTATTGAAGCAACACCATCTTCTAATTTATTTTTATTATAAGCATCTATGAATTATATATAAAAAAATATATAAGATTCAAAATAACTCATTTTTAAATATATTATTTGAACGTATAAGTAATATATTTTCTAATATAAGTGGATTTATAAAATTAAGAGTAAAAGTTCATGGTCTGAAATTCACAGGGTAGGTACTAAACATGACGGCAAACATTTCAGGTAAAATCAGATTTAAATTTTAAAAACGCCCTCAAAAAATATTTAAAATTAAAAATAGTAACACATTGCCGGAGAAAACACATTGACGCTATAACTAACATATATTTTTTTTTATTATATCCGCCCATTGCAGACCTCTAATTTGCATGCTATATAAATAGAGAGAAATCAATAAGCAAATTAAAATGGATACTATAAGTTAAAAAATAAAAGAAGAAGAGAGGATTGATGAAGTTGATTGATGGATTATTTAATGGTTAGGATGTAGCAGCGTATCTAATATAAATCCCTATTGATGTTAAAATTAAACCACTGATATGTTATATATGAAAATATACTTACATCCTTTAGATCGGATATAATTCCCTATTGACGTTAAAATTGAAACATTGATATGATATATAAATATATGATAACTTAAATCCTTTAGGTTTCTAATTATTATCGGATACAAATCCCTATTGATGTGATTTGTTTTCGTATACTTTCTTATATAATATCAACTAAATTAATTAAATGGCTGAACTAAATTGTTTATAATATTTAATATTTTTAATTAACGCAAAATGATAAAATCAGGCAAATCTTCGCACACAAAAAGCATAAAAAACGACGTAATAAAATCATGAAAAATGATGTAACAATCGATATTAGCTTACAAAAATAAACATCATTATATAATTTGTTATTTTTTTGTTAATGATTTTTTTAAAATTACTAATGAATTCTTTAAAAAATTTATTCAAGTTTAACTCTGGTCAAGAAAAGGGTGATAGAGATTTACCGAAAAGTAATATTACACATATTTATATATACTATTATTTATAATAAATAATTAACATTTTTAATTATATTATATAATTTTTTTTTAAAAATGCATAATATCAATAAGCTCCCATTTCTAATGGTTGGTTTACTGGGACCAGGCATTATGGCACATCAGTACATGAATAAAGTTAATGGTGGTGAATCAATTTACATTTAAATTCAAAAGCCCCTATATTACTTTAGATATTAGTGAGGAGAAGTTAATCATTTTTTTAAAAAATTGTGGATTAAAGTAACAAGTAAAATTGATTTATTATTAGATTTAGCCATTTATTAAGTAAGAAAGATGACAATATATTGGAATAAAAAGGTATAAATTCCTTAGTTCATGGGTAAATAGTATAAAATGAAACAAAATTATTTAAGTCGTTTAAATAGAAGAGGTGAAATTGGGGAATCTTTTTTTGGGCAAGATATAAATACACTAAAAAAACATACCTCTGTTTTTTTAAATTTACTCTGGTCTTTCTTGTAAATAATTCACAATGCCTTTAATATAAATTCATGGGGATCCTCGATTCTCCATATATCTAAACACATGATACATTTAGATGGATAAAAAAAAACATTGAACGTAATTGATTATTTATAATAAATCGAATGTCAATTTATATATAATATAATTAAATAGTTTTAATGATGATAATATATTGATTAAGGGGGGTCCAAGGAAAAAAGGTTAATAATATTGGGGGCGGTCAGAAAAGTTTTAATTTTATCTTTAATTTCAATTATGATAATTATTCTCAGGATTTTTGATTATCTGTAAAATCTCGTCACTCTCTCTTAAGAAATTTTAATTAATCCTGCATTCATAATTAACATGAATTTAAGGCTAAGTACACAAAATATGCTGTATTTTTTTTGTGTATTTATGATTTCATCGCGAATTTGCGCTAACTGAATATTACAGGTTAATAAATTGAATTTAATATTAATAGTTTATTTATTGAGTGCGTTTTTATTTTATATTTAAAAGAATTTGTTTAGAAATGTATATCCAGCATTAATTTATTTTTTTATATATCGATGCCTTATAAATTTCCGACAATTGGGAGTGAGATATTTAAACTAGTGATCTGCATCGGGCCTAATTTTTCAAACCCGGCCCGGTCCGAATCCGATTATTTTAAATAATAGGCCCGAGCCCGGCCCGAAGCCCGTTCTGGCCGGGCCAGACTCGGTGAGAATACGGGCCGGGCCCAACATTGCAGATCTCTAATTTATTCTATTTTAGAATCGATATTTCTATACAATTTTTGCAAGTGAAATTAAGTTAAACAAATTATTCAAATCAAAAATGCATGAATCGTACTCGTAAAGTTAGCCGAGCCTAACATAAACAAT
This sequence comes from Gordionus sp. m RMFG-2023, assembly GCF_954871325.1. Lineage (NCBI taxonomy): Eukaryota > Metazoa > Nematomorpha > Gordioida > Chordodea > Parachordodidae > Gordionus > Gordionus sp. m RMFG-2023. The sequence continues at coordinate 29,129,248 of NC_088778.1, read as the reverse complement.
GATGAACATTTCAAGATAAAATATTATTTTTCATATTTATAAAATAAAAGAATAACAGTTTCAATGAAAATAAAGTATAATAAAATTAGTTCAAGTTCAAAAGTACGTAATTCACCCCCAAAATAATTATATTAATAAATATACAACTAGATACAAAACATATTTAGTCGAATTGCCTTATATTTTCTTACATTATATTTCACCATTCTAATATTGTTATTATATATATATGCTGTGGGATATGTAACCCGTGGGGATTCGGAATCTCTCGATTTTAAATCCTTTAGCGAGAGCGATGTAAAAAATCTTAAAATCCGATTTAACCGGAAATGTAATCTATCATGTGTTTAGTATTTACCTTATATATTTCAGCCAATTAGACATTTTAGTGTTTTTTTAAATTTATATGAAAAATCCATACAAAAAAATTAATATAAATAGAAGTTCTAAAGTTCATGGCAAAATTGTTTGAAATTAGTTTGGGTACTCTATACCTGCTGAAATACAATTCATGTAGAATCATATTTTTGAAATCTAAAAATCGCCTTTAGTAAATGATTTTAAAATTGAGAAATTCCGAATCTCCATGCATATCCTAATACGACATATATTTTATAGGATTAGCATGATATAAAATTTACAACCATTTTTATAATTGGTTAGCGATTATAAATATATAGCTTTTGCGATCTTTGCTGTATTTTTAGTAAGTGCGACATTTAATATATTTTTTATTACTGTTTAAACGGTTTTACTTTTTTTGCGGGATTATAAATTTTTTTTGCAAAATTTAAAATAAGATATTTCTATTTTGTTGTGTAGTAACAAGCAGTAACAATTTTTGTTACGTTTCACGGCTAAATTATTTTATTTAAAGTTAAAAGTATATATACAGCTATTTAAGTTAGCTTTGGAGATATAAATTTTGAATTATGATATCTAAAATTGATTTTTCATGTTTTTGGGTGTTAATATTTTTTTAAAAAACAAATTTTTAATGGTATAAAAATCTATAACTTTTTATGTGGATACATTTTTCTGTTAAATTTTAATATCATTCAAAAGTCTTTTTATAAGCTTAACATATGAGACCTTCTTTTTTTTTGGGAAAAATATTTAAATCTCTTCCCCCCCCCTCCTCACCTCCTGTTTTGATTCCAAGATCTAGAACTCTGATTAATTTTAATGTTTAGATTCATTATAAATGGTTAAACTATCGAGAAAAGGATCTTTCATAATAATAAAACAAAATGTATGATTTCGTTTTATTTATGTATAATATAACATGATTTAATTGCATTCTGATTAAATAGATTATATAACATTATACTATATTCTATATTGCATTTTCAAATACTTTTTAAAATCAATATATAGACTAGCTAGGATATTTTTTTTGTTTTAAAATCATATATTTATTTTGGATTTCGATTTCTAAATTTTGTGATTATTAAGTTTATTATCCTTCTATTCCTAGTGGAATATTCGGTTTATGAATTGTGGGAAGTAGCTTCGGGCATTATTTTCTTTTTGAAATTCACAGAAATAAAAACATTTTTTGGTTTAAATTGATAATGTTTAAAAAGATTTTTAAAAATATTCATATAAATATTAACATTGAATACGAAATTAATTTTATTTAATTAATCTCATAAATTATAACAGTTGTTCCTTATCATTTCAGCTATTAATATTATTAATTTATTTTTTTTAGATCTTTAAATATTTTTTATTTTATTTCGATGGTGGAAATTTAACCCTGCTATACTACATTTCAGCGGCTAAAAAGGGAACCCACACCCACGAAAATATGATTAAATAATATAATTTGCTTTTTATTTCTTTGAAAATTTTTGTTAATTCTTATAAAATCATCTCAGAATTCTTAAGAATCTACTAATATCTTCTTTTTTTTAAAAAAATCATTTCAAAAGATTGATGCCCTGAATGAATACAGTCGATAAGCATTTAATATTTAATGACCTCGAAGTCATTAAATATAATTGAAAGACACAAAATTAAGTTTTTTTTAAAAAAAAAAATATGGTTAGGGCGTGGAAATTTTTTTTAATTATTAATCTAAAAATTGCTATTCAGAACACATATTTTGTATAACTAAAAGAAGAGAAAAAGATGACTTTTGTGGTCATTATTCTTGATATGAAATATCTATAATCAAGATCCCAAACCCTTAATTAGCAGAGTTGTTAATAGAATTAGATACTATTTCGAAGTGTATATATCTGTTTTTTGATACTTTAAAGATACATTTTTGATTTCATTTTGATATACTTTTATTTAACGCTTTTTTTAATAAAAATAATTTGAATACAAAATTTATTTTATTTCGTATGGGCATATAATTTTAAAACATATGCTATTCACTAGTGTTGTTAAACGACCTAACTTTAGTCAACTATAAAACAGTATAAACATGTTTTTAACCAATTGCAATCTTTCTTCAAGTTGAGATTCAACTTAGAGTCAATTTTTAGGCTAAAAAGTAAAAAATATTTAAAGATTAAATTTAATTACATTATTAATTTTCCCTTTAAAAAAGGGATAAAAAAAATTTTCAATAGATGAAATAACTCATTTATGATCCTTCGCACGGAAATCTTTAGTAAAAGGCGAAAGATTTATGCGTTCTGCGAAGAATCTGAGACTAAATTTAATACAAAATATGCTTGGTTTTATATGGATTAATTTTAACTTCAAGGGTATAGTCTCTTTGTATGATAAATCTATATTTAGTAGATCATTTTAAAATTATTTTCAACAAAACTCAAAAAATAGATGATTTATTTGAAGATAAATGTGGAAATTATATTTAAAAATTTTTGAATTATTTTGTAATATATTTTTAAAATATGAATATATTTAAAATATAACATTGTTTTATACGAAAGATGGCGTAATATTATTTTATGTTATTTTTAATAATAGAAAGATAAGAAATTATACTACCCCCCCCCCCCCCCCCCCCCCCCCCAGGTTGAGGTAATATAATATTTATTACATGATAATTTTTTTTTATTGTTTACCTAAGTAAATAATATTTTTTCTATCATATTTTACATATGATATAAGAATAAATAAAGTTAATTAAATAAAAAAGAATTAATATAATTTTACAAAAGCATATAAAGAATGGAAAAATAAAAAAATAAACTAAAGTTTATCTCGGCAGGGATTAAATTTATTAAAATTCTCTTTCAAAATTAAATATATATAATTTTTATAATACAGTTGATTTAACAAAAAAACCAATCAATTTGATTCGATATATTAGATATCAAAAAAAAAAAAATTGACGCAGACAAAATTTTGAGTTTAAAAATTTAATTATTTATATTTAAAAAAAAACTTTATATTAGTAAATGATTACCATTTATTACATAAAAAGTTATCAATTTAAATGGGAGAAGCCAGATGAGATTGGATTCTTAGAAAATTATCTCGAGAGACATAATTTACGGAGGTAAAACCTCTGAGATCTGTATCTGATGATAATTTTTTTGTCCCAAACGTATATGATATATGATTATTAGGTAAGCAGTGTTGACGGTGCTTTTTTGGGGAAGGTAACATTTCCAAGATATCATCAATAAGTCTAGAGTTAATTGAATAGTATACCTATTCTTAAATAATTTAAGCATACAATCAGAACGGAATAAAGGATAATTATTTTTCTTCAAAAATTCGTATTGACATTATTAATTTATAGCAACAAGAACTAATTAACCAAATATTTTTTTAAAATAAAATATTCGATCAATTAGCTCAATTATAAGATTAAATAGACGCGGCAGCCAAAATAATGTTTTATACAAATTTATTTCTTTTATAAATGGTGTAAAAATGAATAAAAGTTTGAAAAATCAAAATTTTTAAACCCAATTTGGCATCGCTAACCTCTATTTGAAAAAATTTTAAAATTAGCAAAAAAAATGGTAATTTTCTAAAATGTGTAAAAAAAAGAGAAAATTTTGACTAAATCTTTACGGGGGCTCATAAAAGTTTAAAACCCAATAGCGCGCACAAATTGAGCGTTTGCCTTTTGCCATACCTTTTTAATTTTAAAAAACATAAATTAAGATTGTACTTTTTAAAGGGATCGTTGATTTAAAATTTTAAATAGGTTACAAAATTACGTCTGCGTTTTTATTACATTAATTTCTAAATTACAATTATTTCAAAAGATATTTTTTTTTTTAAAAAAAACATTTTGTATATTTATTAAATTAAATTTACATATTAATTAATAAATTAGGAAGGATTTTTTTTTTTAAATTTTTTAAATATTTTCGTGAACATTTGATTTTAACTTATATGAAATAAATCTTTTATTAGATTTCGTTTTCCCGCCACCACTTTCTTTTAACCTAATAAAATTCGCTTTTATCTATAACCAACGTATAATAAAATGTTGTTTTCTTCTTCCGGTTATACCCGCGATGGGATTTGGGTACGATGACCAAAATGCCCGCTAAGTCAGGTCCCCCAGTCCAAATCTTCTACAATCTCGGACCATCGAACTCCGTAGATCCCTCCGCGATGGTTGAACAGCCAATGATCGTGGCTTCAACTATTTCACCAATAAATAAAATAATTATATGAAATTGGTTATAAAAGAATAGACCAATGTTATAATTTTTCGTAAAATATTTAAACCTGTCATTTATTTATATATTAAAAAATGTTTTAGTATCTTGTAGCCTATTCGGGAGTAATTTTATTAAACAGATCAACTTGAGCTGATTTTTGAGAAATGGCTTTTCAATATTTTAGTCAGAAAAATATTGCCTAAGCTTCGAGATATCATTTAATAAACATATGCGTCATATATAAGTTAAATCTTCAGACTAGTGTAATATATTTCTGGGTGGAATATTTGTTATCCATGTTTAAAAATAGGCTGAAATCGATCCGTTTAACAACAGTAGAGTCGGTGAAAGCGTTGATTACCAAACCAAGAAACCTTGGTTCGAATCCATCAAACCATTTTTCTGAAGCGAACTTGACGGTTCCATACTAGAAGGTATGATATATAGAAGATCGGAAGCGACTAGGTGGTTCTGTTAATATAAATATTAAAAAAATAAGTGAGTCGCTTATTAGATTTTGACAAAATTTAGCCATTTTCAAATTTAACAAAATTTGATCGTTGTTGTATGACTAGCATAAAAAATATCATTGTATGAAAATGTGACAGTGACACGGCTTTTATTATTATAACATGCCAAGGATCATAAATTCATCTATCGAAAATTATTTTCTATGCCTTTATTAAAGGGAAAAAATTATCTAATTAAATTTAGAATATAATAAAATTGGTGTTATGAAAATAAGTTGATTTCTCTACTCAAGCAAATATATCGACAGTTTTAAACATAAATAATATTTCATGTTAGTAATTTTTATTAAATTTGATCCATGAATGTGATTGGTTGATTCTAAAAATTTAATTTATTATTTTAAATGTAATCACTAATTTTTAATACAAATATAATATTGCTTTAATTATAACTTATGTTAATTTTTTTAAATCTTTAAAATATTCAGGGATCAAAATCCGAATATTAAAAATAACGGTTTAGGTCGGTTCTTAATATCCGTTCGGTTTGAAAACCTGGTTTAAACTTTATGCTAAAAAAAAATAAAATTATATCAATATTCTCTAAAAATAATATTGAGCCTCTTTTTCTTTCTTTCTTTCTTTCTTTCTTTCTTTCTTTCTTTCTTTCTTTCTTTCTTTCTTTCTTTCTTTCTTTCTTTCTTTCTTTCTTTCTTTCTTTCTTTCTTTCTTTCTTTCTTTCTTTCTTTCTTTCTTTCTTTCTTTCTTTCTTTCTTTCTTTCTTTCTTTCTTTCTTTCTTTCTTTCTTTCTTTCTTTCTTTCTTTCTTTCTTTCTTTCTTTCTTTCTTTCTTTCGAGGAGGTAGAATAAATTTTATGACTGAAAACACTTCTATATGCTAGCTTGGGTAGCTGGTACCGTTCAAACAACAATATACAAAAAATATTTACCAGTCAACACTAACTAGTAAACATCTGACTAGTAATCTTTTTAAAAAAGTAAAAATATCAAAATGTTTAAAGCGGTTCACGGGCATTTTTGGAGACTCGGTTCAGGCGGGTAACAAATTTTTTAACGGTTTAGATTAGGTAAATAATAACGCGTTATACCGGTTTATCGGATCGGTTTGAATCCCTGATTTAGAAGGTATTTTCATGAAAAAGAATATCGATTAATAAAAGCATTAGTAAATATTTTAAAGATTTAAAATTTAGCTGCCCGAGGTGGTTGGTCAGACACAAACTGACCAAGTCTAAGGAAATATCTGTTTATCTCACCTTGCAAGGTCTTGTTCATAATAAAAAATACAAAATAACTCTCTAGCATTGGGGTCACTTGGGAGGAGACGAAAATTTACCATTTAGTAACAAAATTGCCATTTTTTTCTAAATAACATTTTAAGCAAAATAAAAATTATCTCTCTACTTTCCCCTCTCTCCCCCTAAAAATGTAAATGTCATTTTAATGTAAGTCAAAATTGATGATTTATGAGAAAAGCAAAATGCCAAACCAAAAATTAAAAAAAAATGTAATCAACTGACCAATGGCCTTTAAAAAGCTGCCCTAAATCGTCCAATAAAAGTTATTTACAAAAAAAAGACCCAATAGGTAAATCCTGGATAAACTTTTGTTGTCTATTATTTATAAAATTTAAATAATTCTCTTAAAAAATTATTTTATGTTGTTATTTTTTTGCAATAATTATATCCTCTACACCATTTTTTTTCTTCCTGCTACGCTAATCATTTTTCTTGATATTCTAATGAAGAGAAGATTATGATCGATAAAATAATACAAAACAAAATGGCAGGTTTCTGTTGATACTAATAATTATATATAATCAATATAATTTTAAAAATGTATGTGAATTTTCTAAAAAAACGATTAAGCACTGATGGGAAGATATAGTAGTGTTGTTAAATGACTCGTTTTGAGCCGATTTTTAAAAACGGCTAACTCAGTATTTTAACCAGAAAAATATTGCCAAAGTCTCCAGATAAATAGATGTCCAAACCTTTGTTCCTTCTACAAACAAAATCTTCAGGCTTGCGTAATATTATTCTGGATGAAACATTGAGTTTGCCGTTTTTAAAAATCGGCTCAAAACGAGCCGTTTAATACCCTAAGATATAGTATTAACATAATTTATTTTAAAACATTTCCATATATTTGTAACAACTTTCATATAAAATTGTTTTAAAAAAATATTATTTTTTTTAATATTCACGCCATCTGTCGTATAAAATAATAGGTTGTTTACATTTGACTTTTTACATTACATCTCAATTCAATGATTATATAGATAAGTGTAAAAATAGCTAAATAAAGTTGATTATTATATTTGGTTTGTACAATAAATTTTACTGAAAATTTTTGCAATAAGTAGATTGTTGTAATTCAATTATAAAAATCTGTGTTCGTTGAGCTTAGTTAAAAATAACATAAATTAACAATCAATTATTATTAAAAAGAAACATTAGAAAATCAAATTGATCAAAAATTTATTATAATAAAATTTTTATACTTGACCTTGAGTATTATTTATTTTCAATGAATAAAACACAAGAAATACAATAACAAATGTTAACTAGATTATTTCTAAAATAAATCAATCAAAACTTAACTTTCACTCCTATCAAACGGAAAGCGTTTTCACTTCATTTGAAAAAAACAAAAAAAACACGTGGTATTTATGACAATACCCACAAAAAACCTGTACATTACTGAAAGGGTGATTTGTAAAATTAAGTTATAACTAAATCTAAACTACAATGCCTAGTTCAAAATTATATTTTGATCTCTGAAGATATTTTTAAAAGAAGATATTTATTTTTTGAGAATGCTCAAACAAGTATCTAGATCAAATTTCTAATATTTAATGTATGTGAATTTTTTGTGATTTTTATGCATAAAAAATCTTTTATGATTCTTTATAAAAAATCTACAATTTTGTGTTCTTCAAAGATTTTTGAAAATGATATTTCGTTAATATATGCCTATACTTCTGTTTCTTCTATAAGCAAAATCTTTAGGCTTGCGTCATATTTTTTAGGAAAAAATATTGAGTTAGCCGTTTCTAAAAATCGGCTCAAAACGAGCCGTTAAACAACACTACGATAAACACGCTAAAGAATGCCTATTCTATGAAAACGCCATTTATAGGATATGGATATTCTAAATTTTTGGAGAGAATAAATATCGCACTTACGAGTCTTTTCAGGCTGACTAAAAATATTCTTTATGTTCCGGCAGATAATGAGCATTGAAAAAGGGTATTTTCTACTTCTGGAATGACGTTAAATTCAAGTTGATTATCATTATGTCCGGCAAAGGTTAACTAAATTTATACAGGATAAACTATACAATTACAAATTCGAGTTTGAATTCATAATCCTTTTCTTTCCAATAAAGATCTAATAATAGTGCCAATATATCTGGTATTGTATATATTTTATTTTTAATTTTTCTTAAAAAAAAAATTCAATTACCAATTTACAAATATTTTACAAAAAAATTAAAAATTATGTCGGTGCACCGATATAGCGTCTAGGTTGACGGCTGATATGAAAAGTTTTTATTTGAAAAATTCCGAATATTTTTGAATTCGTTTAAAACCAAAAGAACCGTCTTAAACCCATTTTATTCATGACTCTGTTCACGTTCTTCAGCTTTTTTTAAAAGTCTTTGATGTGATGCAATGAATTTTACAAAATTAACTACATCCATTTTCATGTTTGGCCACCAGAAGCTAAAAATATAATACATCATATAATAAATAGATTTATTATGCAAAAATATTTTACCTACCAGCTAATTTGCTGCGAGTCTTGGTGATACCAAAATGGTCAGCTAAAGATTTTGCCTCATTAGTATCACATCCACTGTGAACTATTTTAATTGAATCCCAAGGTCCAAAATGACTTCACCATTATGGGAATTACCATTGAGAATTTTATATCTTGAGGCCTGTACTCGCAAATTGCGTCTTAAGCCTTTTTTGGAAGACATCGATGATGGGTATATCTGATAAAGGATATAATCCTGTATCATTTTGAATTCTATTAAAATGAGTAGAAATATACTAAGCAAAATTATAAACTTGATTGATCATCTTTCATCATTTGATAGGGGAAAAGAAGGATAATTTTTGTATCAAAATCAACTATTAAAATGTAAATTTAAAAATTAGATTGCAAATCTTATATTGCTGAAACAAAATATATATAATAAATGGAATCTACTTTGTAAAACAAATATTTTTAAATTATTTTTATTAATTTTGAAAAATAAAAAAAATTGATCTTAACACACTCTTCATTATAATTGAATAATCTAATTTAAATTCTCAAATTAGTCATAAATGTCAATATCACTAAATTAGAATTTATTTAAAACAGGGTGTTACAATTATATAATAACTGTAATTAAAAATACTAATTAGTAGAGAGATTGTAGAGGTTATTGCAGTGTAATATCTAAAAATATAAATACAAATTTAAATAATAATTTACCCTTAATATTTTTCTTCTTTATTGGTATATATTTCAAAAAAAAAGGAAAAACGAAATGATGTTTATACAAAATTTTTCGTCTTTATATAATTTCTAAAATTATAAGGATTAATATTCAAAAAAAAAAATTAAAACATGCGAAGTTCGTAGTGTAATAATTTAATCTGATAAAAATTTTAAAAGAATTAATTCAAATACATACTAATATTACATTACTATACCATAATAATCCAAGATTTTGATAAAAATAAATATCCAACATATTTAACTGTACAAATAAAATCTTATTCAAATTTATAACTTATATAAATAATTATTTAAATACAAAAAACAAGTTATTACATTACAGGGTTAATTTAAAACGTTACAAAATAAACATTTGAAAACAGGGGATATTTTAAAATATTTATTTATACAAATCATGATTTTTTAATGTGAGAATTACAATTTATTTAATAACAAATAATTTCTGTTTAAACAAAAATTATTATCTTAAAAAAATTATTTTACATTTAAGACCTTTATTTATTTATTTTTTAAATTAATTTATCAAGTAAAATAAATTTACGCCATCTAGCATAAATAATGTTATATTTATGTGAAATAATCAAATTAAAAATGATAGTACAAAATAGTTAGAAAATTCCGAAAGATATCTTCCTATTACTCCTAATAAATCCATTTATTTTTTGTAAGTTTAATTATAGTTTTTATAATAAGCATGATTAAGGTTGTACCAATATGGGATTGATATTTATTGCTGTAAATAATACGTTTGTCCTATTATCACGTACATAAGAAAATACTTTAATTCCCATTACATTTAACATATCATCAATAATAACGTGTTGAGGTATATCATACGTTTTAAAACAAAACATTATTTTTATGAAAAATATTTTTTTATATTTGTATATATATACTCTTTTATTTTTTTATATATATATATATTTTTTTTTACCTTTTTATAAATTTGTAAATTTGGATAAAATTTTGACTATCGAAAAGAAAAGTCAAAAAATTTTTATTTGTCCTTAAACATCTCCCATATCGAACGACGAATTTGATAAGTATTTCGTTTACTTTTTATTTTTAACATAAGAATTCAAGGTAAGGATATTTTTTTAAATTTTTCTTTTAAAACTTTTATCATTTAAATTTAATTTAAAATGAAAAACGTACCACCGTAACCGGGGCACCATGTAAATAATAAATGTAAGAACTTATTTTAACTATTTTATTATTATTTTTTTTCATCTAAAAACATTATATATATAAAATTTACAAGTTAATTGAATAACTTAAATATAAAAATAAATAATATTCAAATTTATATCAATCAACATATAAAATAAATAATATTCAAATTTAAATCAATCAACAATTGCTGAGGCTAGTGGGAGAGACTGAATATAATGTAATATATAAAATTTATTAAATTCGGTAATCTTACGGATGTTACCCTCAATAAAATAAATGATTTTCTTTAATTTAAATTTTTTTTATTTTATTCGTCTTTTAATATTCCAAAAATTATAATTTCGTAAAAATTCATCAAAAAATAAGTAATTAAAAAATTATATCTTTCTTTTTCAACTATAATCAAAAATATTCATATTCATAGACATTTTTAAATTAATTATATTTATTTGCATACAACAAAATTAATAAAAGTTCATCTATATAAATATGAATACCACAAAATTAATAATGGCTCATCGATATATATATTTGCATACAACAAAGGTAACAATTAGAGAATAATTAGAAATAGTAAGTGTTACAATTCCTTATTTGAATTGTAATCTATTTGTCGAAGGGTTGTGGGAGAGACCTTAATAAACTCAATAGAACCTGATATTAATAAAAGGAGAAGATAAAAAAATAAATAAATTTGTTAATAAATCTTACAACTCCTTTTTTTCACTAAATCAATTTTTAATATCTTGAATTTTGCACAATAACACTAAAGTTTTTAAATTTATAAATCCAGACAACTATAAATTTTATCCCATTTATATGCATTTTTTTTAATATGAGAAAAAAATTACAAGTAATTTAAAGTTCATAAAAAATAATAAAATTACAAGTACATTAAAATTCATAAAAAAAAAAAATTCCAAAACTGAATATTCAAATAACTATAATTAATACTTTACAAACGTCGATAACATATTCACAAACCAACTAATTATATAAAAATATAATTTATATTCAAATGATTTACGCAAATCTAACACCTCCGCCCTTGAGACTAACCTTCTACCGCATCTTTCGTTAGTTCTCCACTCTCCCACACCGGTAACGCTGTATTGTTAATTGAGTTCTCTACTGCTATTAGACAGAACCTCACCTTGTGCATCCCTCCACACGACCAACATTCTATACGGTTTTTCTTAACCCAATATGGTTCAATTCTTGGTTCGAATTGTTGTCTCTTGGGTACTTCCTGCAGTAATTTCCCATATCTTTGTTGCGCTTCCGTTCTCGCCGCCTCAACCCATCTGTTCGATTCTACCGATCCATCCACTTCTCTAATTTCCATTTTTATAATCTTATTTCCTACTCGGAAGTATGAAGCCATCTACAAAAATTACTATAAAAATATATACATATTCCATAATCTTCTAATGGTCTACAATACATTGTATTCTATCCACATGATAATTCTCTTAACTGTTTTAGCCCTTATAAATTATGATTCTCATAATTAGATCTATCATCAATTTTATTTCATCAAGAATTATGATTCTCCTTAAGTCTATGATCAATTTATGCCTTTATAAATTATGATTCTCCTAATTATGTCTATCATAAATTTCATTTCATCAGAAAATTTGATTCTCATAATTAGGTCTATCATCCATTTAACTCTTCATAAATTATGATTCTCATAATTATGTCTATCATAAATTTTATTTCATCAGAAAATTTAATTCTCATAATTATGTCTATCATCAATTTCATTTCAACAGAAAATATGATTCTCATAATTATGGTGTATCATCAATTTCATTTCATCAGAAAATATGATTCTCATAATTATGTATATCATCAATTTATTTCTTCTAATTATATCCAACATTTCTTTATTGCCATAAGCTTCTCAGTCTTACTTGTTTCAGGTGTCTAGTAAAGGTTCCTTCTTGTCCTTCAATTTCTACTTCTACTTTTTTTCTTCCAATATTCATACTTACTATACGCTTCCCCCATTTAACGGGACCACCAAAAAATAGAATCCATACTAAACTTCCAACATTAAATTTCTCCTCATATGTATTATCCTTTTGCTTTATCTTTTCTTTTAAAAAATCTAATTCAGTTCTTGTTTTCCTACCTAAAAACATCTCTGCTAGTGAATTTCCTTTCCCAGTCTTAGTATTGTAATATGCTAATAATAATAACCACCATTTTCCCTCTCCATATTTTTCTTTTTTTAGCCAGCTTTTAACAATAGCTACCATTCTTTCGGCTTGCCAATTACTTCTCGGGTAATGTGATGGCGATACTAAATGTTTAATATTCCACCTATCACAAAATTGATTAAATACTCTACCTTTAAATGCTGGGCCTCCATCCGAAACTAAAGTTTCCATTAATCCATATTTACCTGCAAAATCTTTTATTAGTCAACGATCTTCGTCGTTAAGCCCGAAACCTGTTGACAATCTATCCATTTCGATCCAGCATCTACCATAATAAAATATCTTCTTTTTTCATATTCTAAAAAATCTACATGTATCCTTTTACCTGAAATGTCCGTTTCTGGCCATTTATCTGCTTTATTCTTTGTTGGTACATTAGCCCACATGTTACAAGTCTCACAACTTCTAGCTAATTCTTCAATTTCACTATTCATCTTGGGCCACCAAATATATTCTCTTGCTTTATTCTTCATTCTTTCTATGCCTTGATGTCCTGTATGTATTACGGCTAATGTATCTTTTCTTAACTTACTCGGTGTCTTCTATATTTAATTCATTCCTTTTATTCTTAAAGGCTTTGTCTACACTTTTCCATTCTGCCTCTCCTTTCAAACAAGTTCTAATTCTTATTAATTCTTCATCTTTTTTGGATATCTCCTCTCCTAAAACTATTGATTACTGGATCTTTGTCTGCAATGGCTTTATTAAACAATCTCGATAATATATCCGGTAAACAATTTTGTTTACCCGCTCTGAATTTTATCTCAAAATCGAAATTACCAACTAAAATTAATCATTTTTGCAATCTTCGTGAAATCATAAGTTCCTTATTTTCCTTCTTAAATAAATCTACCAACGGCTTATGATCCATATATAATACAAACCTCCTTCCAATCAGATATTCTTTGCACTTCGTTAGCCTGAATTTCACAGCCAGAGCCTCTCTCTCGATCTTGGAGTAATTTTTCTCTGTGCTACTAAACCTTCTCAAATAAAATCGGTTTCTCCACATTATCGGTCTGTAATAAAACTCCTCTTATACCTTCATTAGATGCATCAACAGCTAATATTATATCTAAATTATCATTAAATAAATTAAAATCGGTTTCTCTATCATATTTATTTTCAATTTTTCGAAAATTTCCTCCTGTGCTTCTCCCCATTCAAACTTTTTATTTTTCTTTAATAAATCATACAACGGTGAGGCAATATCTGCAAAATTTTGAACAAACCGATGATAATAATTCGTAGCTCCTAAAAACGCCTGTACTTCCGCTTTATTATTAGGAGCTCTCATGTTCATAATCTTATCTATATTCTTAGCAATTGGAGTAATTTCATTTCCCCTTATAATATGTCCTACATACTTTATTTCTCTTACTCCAAAAACACTCTTATTCATATTAGCTTTTAAACCATTTTCGAATATAATATCTAATACTTTAACTAATCTAGTAATGTGTTCTTCTTCTGTTCTACCAGCATTTCATAATCATCGTCTAAATAATACATTATTCCAATTTATTCCATTGAAATAACGCCATTCACTGGTGTCTCTGATCAATATTGGGGCCGATACTTTCAAACCAAATGGTAAACGACAAAATAGCAAATAATCTTCTATGCGTTGTAATCGTTAATAACTTAATTGTCTATCTCACTCACCTTTATTATGCAAGTAAGCATTCAAAAATACTCTATCTTTGTAAAAAATTGTATGCTCCTCTTAGTAATTTTATGCCAGCAATTGCAGGTAATAGATTTTCGTTTATTACCCACGGTTGTCCCTAATTCTATCTTTAAAGACTTACCTTCCATATCTATTCAAAATATTCTTTATTTACTTTGTTAAAATTATCCTCAATAACATTCAGTTCTACCATCTTATTAATTCCTTGCTGTATTGTCTTACGACTGTATTTACCTCTATTGTTTTTATATCTCCTGTTTCCAATTATTGTCTTCTAAGTTACTTCTATATCTAATTGAAAATTCTAGTGTTCGATTTTGGGAGGATTCATCGAGGACTATTTTTTATTAGCTTAAAATGATATTTACAAAAGGTGATAAATTTCTGAAGGGGGGGGGGATCTTCTTTTTATCCTCACTTCCTTAGTTACGTCTACGTCTTACTTATATTTTGTTGATCTAACGGACATTTTCAAACAAAGACCACCATATTATAGGATCATCGGAACTAATCTTCTTAATGTGACATTTTCCAAACTAAACGTATTCGGCTCGAATCTTGTAACAGTAGTTATACAAATAAGTTATATCTTATATTAATGTTCAGGCTTAATCTTAGTCCAGTGTCTACATAACCTAAAATTTTTATCGAATGCGTATCCATCTTCAAAATTGTTTGCCTCTTATCTTTCTTACACAAATTACTGTCTTCTGTCGTCCAAATCTATTTATTGATAATCTTTTACCTACTCAACAGATCAATAATATTATTGCAAACAATGTATAAAGGATAATTTAAATTTATAAAAAGTCTAGTAGACATACTAGTTGATATTCCTCTGATTATATAGAATTTAGTTTATAGATAATACTATGTCAAATTACCACTTTTACCATTATTTACAATGAATTAATTATTATGGCATTATGAGCTTGCTGAAATATCTAAACCTTAAATTACATTTAAAAGGATAGTTTATTTGGAAAACAATGTGTATGATTGTTTGCAATATATAGATTTGGTCGATGAATTGTATTATAATAATTCCATAATAAAAGTATTAATTTTTACAGCAATAAATTTTGTCTTATTTCATCTCAAGATTTAATAGATAACCCCCAAAAAAATTTATCCTACCCCCATTAAAGCAGCCTACAAAAAATAGGATGCAAACTGTTCCTACCCCTCCCGCTCATGTAGACGCTGAATAAGACTATAATTTTCTAATTAAAATTATTCTATAATTTCCCAATATATCTGTATCTCATACACAATTTATGATCTTGATTTATCTTCTTTCGTCATATGATTGGGGAAGGAAAAGAAGGATAATTTTTGTATCAAAATTAACTATTGAAATGTATAACAAAAATATATGTATTAGTAAAAAAAAATTTTTAAATTATTTATAATTAATTTATTGTATATTTATAAAATATGATCACCATGCCTGCTGGACTAAGAGGGAAAAGGGAGTATTTCGAAGAAACACTTGTAGTTCCCCTTTAGGATATCGAATTGGATTTTTTGTTTAAGCGATAGGGACTCGTTTTTGACCCCTGTCCTTAATGAAATTCTTCTACCTAATTGATTTGAGAATTTTAAGGATTGAGGACCCGAGTTTCCTAGAACGTTAAAAATTAGGGGAATAAATATAAAAGAATAAGGGAGGGATCTATATTTATGAAACTTATTGATTTCTGGAGTTCCAAGGGGTCTGTATTTAACCGGAAAGGAGGTAATACACTAGACATCCCAGGCAAGTTTTTTGATGCCTAGATGTCAAAGACAAGCCTTCAAGACGCTTACCGTCCGCATTAACCTAACGGCTCCAAACTATTGGGGAAATGGGCCGAAATCAAAGCTTTGCCGATTTACCAATTAAGGTTGTCGTGCTTCAGAAAACGGCCACTTTAATTTTGAAAAATAAAAAAAATTCACATTCTTTATTATAATTGAAAAATCTGATTTAAATGAACTCTCAAGCCAGTCATAAATGTCAATTATCACTGAATAAGAATTTATTTTATTTATTTTTAATTTTTATAGCTAATAATGTATTTAAAATATATGACCCGGGTATTTTTTGGTCAGGTCCTGCTATTTAAAAAAAGATTTCAGGGTCGGGTATTTAAAAAAAATTAAAATACGGTATGGCCCCTGCAGGTATCTGATAAAAATTATCAACTAAAAAATGATTATTAAATATTTGGAAGAAAAAAGATTACGACACCTGGGATTCCCAGGCGGTCACCCATCCAAGTACTAACCAGGCTCAACGTTGCTTAACTTCGGTGTTCGAAAGGGAACCGGTGCTTTCAACGTGATATGGTCGTAATCGAAAGTTATTGTTTTAAAATCTTTATTTAGGTGAATCAAAATTTTTTAATGTAAATTATTTAAGAATTACAATCTATTTTAATAATAAATCATTTCGGTTTAATCAAAATTTATTATCTTAAATAAACAAAATATGTTACATTTATACCTTTATTTATTTATTTTTTAAAATATTTTGATTTAACAAGTAAAAATAATTTACGCTATCTAGCAGATTAAATAATATGATATTTATGTGAAATAAAAAAATATAAAAATGATAGTACAAAATAATTAGAAAATCTTAAAGATATCTTCCTTTTACTCCTAATAAATCATCTTTTTTTTGAGAGTTTAATTATAGTTTTTATAATATTATTTTTTTTATAAAACTTTTTTTCTAAATAAGACTATATTTTTGTAATTAAAATTATTTTATAAATGCCCAATAAAATTAAACTAATATAATTATAGTAATATTAAAAAATAAATCCCTAATTATTATATATAATATAAATAACATACTGTATTTAAAAATTAATATTTTTATAAAGAATCTGTATCTAGATTAGATTCTATTTCTGTAGGACATGCTCAACTCAGGAATGTAATAAATTAAATTTAAACATGTTGACATTAAGATTATTAAATAAAAAAATTTTAAAAGAAATACTTGTAAATGTCTTTTTAAATTGGATGATGATATTTTTGATGATGAGATAATCTTCTTACATAGACGGCATTTGATGCTGATCATATTATAAGAGTTGCTTTCATCCACTTCACATAAAGTAAAATACTTACGTAATTTCAAAAATGGTAAAAGATTCTCATTCTCACTTATATCATCTGCTGTTACATCAATTAAATCTATAATGGACATAGCTCTAAATCTCGTTATATCTAAAATAAATGGTGGATAGGAAGTTGATAATGGAAATTGATGAAAATAGATATTTTTTTAAAAAATAATATTTTAATTTAATTTTCAAAATTTTCATTTAATTTATTGCTTTTTAAGTAAAGAATTAATTTTTAAAAAGATCGGGATCGAATTTTAAACAAAATGATCTCGATCCTCAATTTAAGTCAGAATCATAAATCTCGTAAAATTGACAAATTTGCGATCGAATCCAGGATCGTCGATCTTTTGATTCGATCTTTTAACAACTCTGAATATAAGAGTATTTATAATAAATGGAAGTGTAATAATTAAGCCTTTATAATGTATTTTGACTTTCTTTAATATAATTAAAACATCCAGTTCAATGTTATTTGTATTGAACTTATCAATGTTTCACCAAAAGAAAAATAAATATCTATTTAAATCTAATTTATTAGTATTATAGTTTCAGTTTGAGCTTGATTATATAATCCTCTTCTTGACAACATTTTGCTTTTTTTAATAATATATTTTGAATTGGAAGTATTTTTTGTATCATTTGACTCAATCCATAAGTTCTTAAATGCCAAAAAGCCTCATTATATTCATAGCTGGGTATGGGCTTAATTACATATTTTCTAGCGGGCCTGGGCCGGGCTTGGGTTCTTTGGAAATTTTTGCAATAGGGCTTGGGCCTAAATTTTTAAATTCAAATTTAGCTTATTTTAAGGATATTTAATAGGACAAATATAACAAATACAACTTACATTTAAAATATAGAAATTTGAATAGTTAAGTGTACATAAAATAATTTCATGGGCTTGTGCAGGGCTTGGGATATTTTTAAATCTTATATAGGCTTGGGCCTAAATTTTTAAATTCAAATTTAGCTTATTTTAAGGCCAATAAATTAGCACAAGTATAACGTACATAAAATAATTTTATGGGCTTGGGCAGGGCTTGGGATATTTTTTAAATCTTATAGCGGGCTTGGGCCTAAATTTTTAAATTCAAATTTAGCTTATTTTAAGGATATTTAATAGAACAAATATAACAAATACAACTTACATTTAAAATATAGAAATTTGAATTTTTTCTCATTTTGGCCAATAAATTTGCATAAGTTAAGTGTACATAAAATAATTTTATGGGCTTGGGCCGGGATTGGGATATTTTTTAAATCTTATAGCGGGCTTGGGATTTTTTTTAAATATTAAAAGCGGGCCGGGCCTGGGCTTAAAATTTTTTTTTACGATAAGCCTGGGCCCGGCTTGGTCCTAATAGGCCCATGAAGGTCTCTAATTCATAATAGGAAAATACTTTATCAAAATCTTTAGCCCACAACATCTTGGGCAACTTTTAATAATGTATTGTAAACTTAAATTTTTAAGATAACCTACCCCTTTTAACCACTATAAAACATATTTTAATATGTTTAACAAAATTTGTTGAAGCCTTAATCCATAGTTCTTAAATGCCAAAAAGGCTAATTATATTCATATATAGGAAAATATTTTATCAAAATCTTTACCCATATCATCTTGAGCAACTTTTAATAATGATAGACAAAGACAATATTGTAAACTTAAAATTTAAAATAACCTATATGAACCTTTTTTAACCATGTATAAATTAAATAATATACTTTAATATGTTTAACAAAATTTGTGTTGAACCCTTTATCATTTTTTTGTTAATATAGGTTTTACATTCAGCCTGTACATTGTCTTTTTTAACTTTAAATTTCCATATAAAATTTTAAAAATGAAATTTGATTCAGGAGAAGTTATTTACATCCAACTTTGATACATACTATTTTTTTCTTTTATAAAGAAAAAGCACAGTGAATTTAAAAATGAGATTACCAAACACCTCAACGAATTCTCTACACAAAAAAATATATCGCAGCAAAACCAAAGTGGTTCTGGTAGCAAATCCAGACAATCTAAATTAAATTTTAACAATCTAAACATTCCAGCTGTTTCGCAAAAAACAGCAGATAAAATTATCATGGATTTTATTATTGACACTTTCCAACCACTGTCTATGGTTGATGATCCAATGATTAAAACTTTTTCACCTGCGACAAAAATTATTTGTCGCCAAACACTGGGCAACAGGATATCTGCTTCCTTTACAGATATGATGACAAATCTTATAATAGATTTGTCTGAAGTTTCTTATATATGCACCACTGCTGATTGTTGGAGTGGTCATCGAAGGTATATTATATTTATATAAATTTTATAATGTTTATTTTATTAGGGCTTTTATTGGACTTACTGCACATTGGCTGGATCCGTTAACCCTCAAGAGAAGGTCAGCCGCTTTGGCAATGAGGAGGATAATTGGGAGGCAAACATATGATGTTTTGGCCAACGAAATCATGGGTATCCACAAGTTCTATAAAATTCATAATAAGGTGGTGAGGATGGTGACTGACAATGGAACCAACTTTGTCAAGGCATTTAAGTAATATTTATATTTAGCAAAAAATATTTAAATAAATTTATTTTTCCTAGAGTTTTTGGATAAAATGAAGAAGAGAGTAATGAGGATATGGAATTGATAAATTTGGATGACATATTATCCGTTGATGACCCAATTATTTCTACTATCAGCCTACCAAAACATCAACGTTGTTGTTGCCACAATCTTAACCTTATTGCAACAACAGATGCAGAGATGGCAGATAGTGACCTTAATTACAAACGAATATCTCGATCAACTTTTGCAAAATGTTTTGCTTTAGAGCAAAATATGTCGTCAAAAATGTCGGATATTTTGTTGGAGAAATTAGGGATATATTTAATAGCTCCTAACAAAACTTCTGAAAGGTTTTCAGAAGTGGAACAAGTATTTGATCAAATTGGATTTACAATGTTCAGGCAAGATGAATGTTTTTTTGTTAAAGAATATGCAAAAGTAATACAATAATATTTTCTAAATAAATTTAAATTTTATAGGTTATGGAACCTTTGGCTATCTCTATAAAAATCTTTGAACGGGAGGATGATATGGAGCAGGGATATCTAACTCCCGTTCTATCGATATTAATAGATAAATTAACGAAGTTTAGCTGCCTGCGGTATTGCCAGCCCCTTGTAGATAGTGTTCTAAGAGGTATTGATATAAGGTAATATTTTTTTATGCAATTATTTTATATTATCAGACATCTGCAAAATATATTAAAAAATTGCAAAGATCTGGCAAATTTAGTAAAATATTTTTAACAGGCCAGTTCTACTAAACCTCTGATATCTAGTAAAATATTAATGGGCCTTTGAAGACATTAAAAATTGATTAGATTATTTGAATTTTAAGCTAATATTTTGACTAATATTCTTTGTAAATAAATTACAATGTTAATTTCTTTGTATATTAAGTATTAAGCTTATTTTTAATTTAATCAATATTTATGATCTGACCCAAATATAAATAAATACCATACAGATGATGTGTTAGACTTGACTGTAAAATTTAAAAGGGTTAAGTTATGCAGATACTTGATTTGATTTATATAAAATGAACACTTATTTAATAATAAATTAATTATCATTTCATAATATAGATTTCCTTCACTGTATGAAGACAGTAATATTTTGGCAGCCATGATTCACCCTAAATTTAAACTCAATTGGCCCTATATTAATCTGCCACAAAATATGATGGTAAAAGAACGATTAATTGCTCATTTGGAAAATATCCAGGAACAACCATCTGTGGATACCTCAAATGAATGTATGGATGACATTGATGCCTTTTTTGGGAAAAATACTGTACAAAATGGTTGTTCCGTTAAAAAATTTTTTTATTCAAATGATGATTCCATGAATATTTTTAATACTTATATTAATTTTAAAAAAATATTTATTGAATATAATACACCTTTGCCATCAAGCGCTCCTGTGGAGCGCTTGTTTAGTAAAGCTAAACATGTTCTAAATGATAGACGCGGATGTTTAAATGATGATAATTTAGAAAAAATTTTATTAATAAAAGCTAATTTTAATTATAAATAAATATATTATAATTGTTATACATTTAGCATATTTATTATTCAATTACAATAAATTTCTATCATATTTAATTTATTTTTATATTAGTTAATTTTGCATCGGTTTTATTATATTATTATTCAATAACAATAAATTTATACCATATATTAGTTAATTTTGCATCGGTCAGAAATTTCCTTCAGAAATTTAAATAGAAAAAAAGGTCAATCCTGGATTTCGATCATCTTTTTTTTGAAAAGATCGTGATCGGGATTCGATCGTTTTAAAAAGATTGGTTAACAAGCCTGCCAATATATTTAACTTACTTGTAGGCCGTGCATTTTCTAATAAAGTTAGATTTATTAACATTAAGTGGAATTTTTGTATATTTAATCATTTATTTTGAAAAAATTATCACTAAAAATATTTATAAAATATAATATATATTGTTAGTTAAAGAGGTACTTCATAATACAAGAAATATTTCTTTCTTTTCAAATTAAAATGAAATATTTTCAATTTGACAGCTACATTAAAATCTGACGATTAAATTTGAGAAAATCTAATCCATATTGAATTTGTAATGTGAGATTTTAAAAAAATCCATGATATTTTGAAATATTGAATAGCCGTGAGATAATATTTAAATGGCCCCCAATGTATTTGAAGCGATAAAAAACAAAATCTCATGAAATCACTATCACAAGGTATGAGCCATGAGATTTTGATGACCCACTACACCGGTGCTTTCAACGTGATATGGTCGTAATCGAAAGTTATACTTTTAAATTTTTTATTTAGGTGAATTATAATTTTTTAATGTAAAATATTTAAGAATTACAATCTATTTTAATAACAAATAATTTCGGTTTTAAACAAAAATTATTATCTTAAATAAACAAAATAATTATTTTATATTTTACCTTTATTTATTACTTTTTTATAATATATTTATTTATAAAGTGAAAAAAATTTATGCCATCTAGCAGATTAAATAAATATTTAAGTGAAATAAACAAATTAAAAATAGTAT
Organism: Gordionus sp. m RMFG-2023; assembly: GCF_954871325.1. NCBI lineage: Eukaryota > Metazoa > Nematomorpha > Gordioida > Chordodea > Parachordodidae > Gordionus > Gordionus sp. m RMFG-2023. The sequence goes on along the minus strand of NC_088778.1, from coordinate 29,106,313 downwards.
AAAATAATTAGAAAATTCTGAAAGATATCTTCCTTTTTGTTAGATTTTGATGTTGATTATTATAAAAAAAAGGAAGATTAAATATTAAAATATATATAACATCAAACCTTTTTTGTATTTAGAAGTACGGGTAACTTTATTTTGAAATAGAATTAATTGAATAATAATTGGTGAGTAAATATTTAAAATGATTTGGTTTCGTATATATATCTTTTTTCTTTTAATATTCAAATAACATTTTTTAACCAAAAAAAATTTGAATAACCAAAGAAATTAATAATTTTTACATATACTAACAATTCCCAACTAAAATTATTATATAATAATAATAATAACTAATTATAATATTCAAATTATAAAAAAAAAAGGAATTCATTATTTAAAAAAATGAATAAACACCACAATAATACCTAATTATAATATTCAAAAAAGTAATTACATAACAATATAAAAAATTAATAAAAAAAAGGAATTAATTATTTTAAAAAATGAATAAATACAACACTTTTTACATCTAATAAATCATCTATTTTTTGAGAGTTTATTTATAGTTTTTATAAAATTATTTTTATATGTAAATATTTATCTTAAATATGACTATAATTGTATTTAAAATTATTCTATAAGTGTCCAATATATATACTGTCAAAGAAAAGAAAGAAGCTCTGTTATAAAATTTTGAGAATAGAATTTTTTCACACTTTTAAATATTTTATTTCTTTTTATTCTTTCACGTCATAAAATATAAAATGAAATATTCACCGATTTTTAACAAAATATTATATATTTCTTTTTAATATTACATTTTTAACAATTATTTTTTTATATAATACAACATATACCTTACAAATTTAGTCTCAGGTTCTTCGCAGAACGAATAAATCTTTCGCCTTTTACTAAAGATTTCCTTGCTAAGGATAAACGAGTTATTTCATCTATTGAAAATTTTTATCCCTTTTTCAAGGGAAAACATTTTCTCAATCAATTTAGAAATTTTATGATTTTCTTATCAAAAATCTTGAAATATTAAACAGAGACCTGCAGGCCCGGCCCTACGCCCTGCCTGGGTTTTAATTGTTTTTAATTCACCCAGGCCGGGCCTATATTTTAAAATATTTGAAATCGCCATTATTAGTTGTAAAAATCAAAAATAAATAAAATATATTTAAAAAAAATTCGGGCCGGGCTGGGCCGTACAAATGCCATCTCTGCAGATATCTGATTACACATAAAAAAAAGGAAATTTTGCGCATTTGAAATTTTTATTTTTGTAAATATACCTTGTTTATGATATAATTCTTATTTATTGCGAATTCCGTCTAAAACATATTTTGGTAAAATTTTATAAAGTGTAATAAAATTTCGCCTAACTATTTTTTGTAATTTATAATTCGTTTATCGAAAAAAATTTCAATTACACAATTAACAAAATAATAATATATTTTATTTTGAATTAATGGTTCAAGGTAATGATTTATTAAATATTATATTTTCTATTAATAATAATTAAATATTTAATATGAAGAAGATTGACAAAAAAAAATTTAAATGAGCCTGCTAAAATCTTTAATATAAATAATTATAATTTATTATATTTTAAATTCGCAAAAATAAAATATAATTTATGTTATATTTAATTACTAAACTCAAAATGGCTTTTAAAAATTTATTTAATATATTAAAGAATTTTTACTAAAAAAAAAGAACATATTGATGAATTGTCAAAACTGATACCAAAAGAATCCTAAACAGATGGTGGCAGGCGCGTAACCAATGGGGGGGAAAGGGGGAAATCCCCCCCCCCCCCCACTGTTTTTATAAATATCATTTTAAGCTAATAAAAATTTTACCCTCCACCCCCTCCCCCCTCTCCCCTCCCCTACAATCAAAATTTTACAAATATTTGAAAATCCATTTTCCAACATCACTTATTTTTTATAAATAAATTTTATTAAAATTTACTTTCCTTGTGAGTACATTAACATTATTCAAAAATATTAATAAAATGGAAAAATTTTAATTTCAAAGAGATTGAAATCAAATGGTAATTTATTTTATTATTATTTAAATTCAAAATTATTAGTAAGTTAGAATTAATAAGTATTTTTAATATTAATTATTAAGAAATATCTATAATTTTTTAAATATTTTATTTTTACTTCGATTTTGTAGAACAGAAGAAATAGAAATACAAAAGTTAAATAAGGCTGAGCATGAAAAAAAGTAATGTGTCGTCAGAAGCGATATTGAATTCAATTGATTAATCAGACTTTATCATTTCTGCTAGTTACATCAATAAATTATTTTCCTATAGCTCACTACTTTGTAGAAATTTACAGAAACCAAATTTAGATTTGGTTCAGGTTATTGATTTGGCGGAAAATATATATATAAATAGGTAGATACAATAAGAATGAATGTAGATGAAAATTTTCATAATATTTATATAGACGTTGAATCGATAAATTTTATGATATAACACTAATTAAACCTCGTCTAGCACCTGGGCAATTATTGGGATGTAAAATAAATATTGGCTCAACTGAAGAATATTATAAAATATCCACTTTCATCCCATTCTTAGATACTTTTTTATCGCAAATAAAAGTACGGCTTTTAGATAAAAAACAAGTCTTTAGCAATCTTCAAGTTTTAATACCTAAAGATCCATCTTCGTTTTCTAATGCCACTTTTGGCAAAATTAAATAGCAAAATTTTATTCCTATGATATTGATATTGAAATAAATATAATCAGTGAATTCGAATTGTGATAAATATTTAATACGTTTAGCTATTTTACCTGAGCATGCTATTGATGCGTTCAATCAGTGTAAAGAAACCTTGGCTCAAATTCCTAATATTTTGAAGATGTTTTATATCCTACCATGTTTGCCTATTATAACATGTACGAATGAAAGGATTTTCCAACTTAAGAAGGTTGAAAACATATTTATGAAGTACAAATTCCGAATCTCGGCTAAATGGGTTAACTCTGTTAAATATCCACAGAGATTTGGTTTCAAAGACAAACAAAATTCTTGATGAATTGGCAACATTCACACGAAAATTAAAAATCGCATTATAATTATAGTATTTAATAAAAAAATTTGTATAATATTGTATTTGATAAGAAGTTTAAAAAAACTTGTTTATTTAATTATTTTCTAGTCAATATTTTATAGTGTTGTTAAACCCCTTGTTTTGAGCCGATTTTTTAAAACGGCTAACTCATTTATTTATCCAGAAAAATATAATGCAAGCCTGAAAATTTTTCTCATAGATGGAGCAAAGGTCTAGACATATAGTATCGAAATTTCGAGGTTTAGTTAATATTTTTCTGGTGAAAATATTGAGTTAGCCGTTTTTAAAAATCAGCTCAAAACGAGCCGTTTAACAACATTAATATTTTATACACACTACTATTAGTATTTTAAATAAAAAAATTAAATTATACTTATATTGTATGTTTAAGCTGAGGCTAGTTTTTAAAGCATTTTATAAAAAAAATGACATTAAACTTTATTTCAACTTTACATTTAAAAAACTTTATTAAATATAATATACCTAACTAAAAATAATAAAAAATAGGCTTGAAATATCCATTAGCACGAATTAGTAAATAATAGTTACAAATAGAAATATAATTATTATTAAATTATGAATAATTAAATGGAATAGCTAAAACATAAGACCCGGCCGATGGCCGGGAGAAAGCTGGCCGAAGGCCAGATAAAGAAGGTTTGGGGGCGAAGCCCCCAAAAAAATCCCCCCCCCCTCCCCAAGAAAATTTTGGATACGCCACTGGATGGCGGTGAAATAAACAGATGATTAGCTTTATCAAGGCTTTAAGATTATAAATTTATTACAATTCGTTTATCGTGTCAAATTAAATTTCTCCTATATAATAAGTAACATATAATAAAATAGTAATTATAAAATATGTATCAATTGTAAATTATTGGATCAAGATGACGATTAATCAAGAATATTTTATTAATTTGTTGTGGCAAATACACCCATATCTGAGAAATGACTCGTAAATAATCGATATTTAATATGAAGATGGATAAAGTTTAAAAAATTAGTCTGTTGAAATCTTTAAGTAAAACCAATAATAAAAAACATATAAATAATCATCATTTTTTTATATTCTATTTTAGGTAAAAACGTGTCGAATAAGTTACTTTAAAAAAATTGAATTCTTAAAGAGATTCCTTTAAATCCCATGATGATCCCGGATAGTTCTTATCCCTATAAAAATTACTACATACATATACGAATAAAATTAAATTAGAGGAAAAGATGCCAGAGTACAAAGGGAGGGGGGATGCAAAAATTTTTAAACGGGAATATAATAAACGCTCGTTAGTGGAAAACAAAATAATTTTGAATGTTATTATCTTGAAAAATATATTAACGATTTTTCGTTTTTGCCTAGGTAATCCTAGTCAGCCAGGAGCGAACTGATCAAATTCAGAACATATCCAGGGCCTAAATCTTTATAATAAAAAAATAGAATTTACATTGTCAGCTCATTAGCGCCAAGGAACTTCCTCATTTACCTTTCACGGTTAGGATGCCCAAATTGTCTTTCTTATTATCCGAATATTTTTTTAAAATTAAAATTAATATACCGCAATGATTCGCTCATTTAGTATCCTTATATAAATTAACATTAAAGTGATTATGCTTAGAGTTGATAAACTATCATATATTGATCTCTTTTAAAAAAAAACTTTCTAACCTTGGGGGGTACTTGGGATGTGGAAAAGGGAGATTTCCCTTGTGTAGCGAATCTGTCATTTATCCTAAATATCATTCTTAAGCTAAATAAAAATTATCTCTTTACTCTTTCCCCTTTGCCCAAAATGAAGCAATATGTCATTCTTTTCTTTAAAAAGAAATTTTGATACAAGTTAATGCAGAAGCGAAAAGCATTGCCTATGTTTGTGTAGGGATTTTTAACTAGTATAGTGATTAAGCCCTGGTTATAATAAAAATCAGAAGTATTTTTTATTAAATTAAATAACAATAAAATTCCAATTTTAAAGTAAAACAAAAATTTTTCCCTTTTTTGTTCTACAAATATTTATCTTTATATAAGAAAAAATATTCAATTATGCGATATAAAAAAATAAATCTGTTTTCTTGTTAAAGTAACTGGTATATAATATAAATAAAACAAACCATCTCTTGTTAAATAAAAATCAATCCTTGCAATTAACAAAAATACAATTTAAAGATAATATAATTTTATCAACATAAAATTGTAAATTGAAAACATTTTACAGTTTGAAATTTTTTGAGAAATAAAAAAAAGTGATGTAAAAATTTAACCCGTTTGGGTGAATTATTTTTAAAAAACTGCCCAATAAATATTTTAGGCAAAATAATATAATGCAAGCCCGGAGATTTTGCTGATTGACGTCAAAAGGGTTTGTACCTGTATTTGAAAAATCTCGAGGCCTATATAATATTATTTCAGCTAACATATCAAAAATCAACTCAAAAACTAGAAAAAAAAATGCAATCAGAATGACATTCTTTCCCTATAAAAGAGCTGGCATATCTGTTATGAATAAGTTCAACAAAAAATTTAAAAAACTTTATAGCTCAAGCAAAAAAAATTTTTTTATGATTTGATAATAAATATAATTTTTGCAATAAAATATTATATTTATATTATGAAGGACACGGGAATTTCCTTACATCTAGTATTTAATATAATAAATGAGAATTTCATAGATAACTATTAAATAAAATGGGAAAAAAAGGAATACGACACCTGTAATTCCCAGGCGGTCACCCATCCTGATACAAACCAGGCTCAACGCTGCTAAACTTCGGTCTTCAAAAGGGAACTGGTGCTTTCAACTGTATTATAGTCGTATCAATTCGATGTTTTAAAATGTTTATTTACGTAAATCATAATTTTTTAATGTAAAATATTTTAAAATTACAATTTATTATAATAAACAAATAATTTAGGTTTAAACATATATTATTATCTTAAATAAACAAAATATTTTTTACATTTCATACCTTTATATGTTTATTTTTTAAAATATTTAGCTTTACAAGAAAAATAAATTTACGCCATCTAGCATATAAAATAATGTTATAATTATGTGAAATATCAAATTAAAAATGATAGCAAAATAAAAATATGGTCTCCCCTACATTCTAAAAAATAATATCTTTTTTTTCCACAAGTTGGAAAAAGTAAAATAAAAATACCCCCCCCCCCCACTTCCACCACCTTGGTAAGTATAAAAAATAATAATTAAATAAAATAAACAATGAATTTTATAACTAATGAATAAGAATAAATAAATATATAGAATAACTTGAATGTGATGTGATCTATTTATTGAATAATAAAATTTTTATCTGTGTATATATATCAAAAAAAATCAGAGACCTGCAGGCCCGGCCCTAAACCCGGTCCGGCCCGGCCCGGGTAAGGCCGGGCCGTATTTTAAAATTTTTAAATATACCCGGGCCGGGCCTAAAAAATTTTTTTTAAACATATCCGGGCCGGGCCTAAAAAATTATTTTTTAAATATATCCGGGCCGGGCCTTAATATTTTTTATAAAAATTTTTACATTATGAGTTAATAGTTATAAGATTATATTATAGTTATGATTAATATAATATTGGGTGATGGTTAACATTACCTAACAACCCACAGATCGATCTAATTATTAATTTCCTGCAAATTTATTCAAAGTTTTAATATATATTTTTATAATTCATATCTAAATTTTTACAACATATTTTACCAAAACAATCAAATAAAGGAATATCTTAAATAAGCCAGCCCCAATATTCAAGTATTATTAATATATTTTTTTATAATTCATATCTAAATTTTTAGAATATATTTTACCAAAACAATCAAATAAAGGAATATCACTTCTTAAAGTTTGTAATACCTTTCAAAGCGAAAAAGAGAAATAAAATTGATTTTACTTAATATAAAGCATTTTTTAATTGAAAAATTTGTTTTACACAAGTATCATTTTATTTCTCTTTTTCTCTGTCCCAAATTCAAGCAATTACGCATGTAGTCAGGGACAGATCGCAAAATGACGGAAAACTATATAAAAGATTATATTAAATTACAAGAGGCTCAGGAAGTAAATGAAATACCATCGACCAGTCAAATTACGACTGTTGTTAAACAAACTGAATCGTTTTATGACAAATGGGGCTATGGTAATTCTGGTAATATGTCAATACCCGATGATGAATAATATAATTACAGAAATAATAGATAAAACATTTAAGGTGGATAATTTGTTAGAGTGGTGGGCGGCTCATCAAAGCGAATTTCCAATTTTAGCAAAATTGGCAATTCCTGTTTTAAGTGCAAGCTGTGAGCGAAATTTTTCCACTACTGGGAGAATTCTTGAAGAAAGAAGAAGTAATCTTCAACTTGAAAAGGTAGATATGCTTCTCTTTCTTCATGATAATTTATGAATTTTTAATATCTTTCTTGAGTATAGCGTCAATCATGCTGGTTTTTTACTTTGCAAACTGTCAAATATTTATTGCATTTATTATATTTACCTTGAGTCATGAAAGTTTTTAATCCAACATTTTTCATTATTTTTTTTTACAATATTAAATAATACAATTATCTTCTTTTGTTAAAAATTTATATTATAAAATAAATTATATTAATATTGGGCAATTAGATTATATTTTCAAAATACTATTTATTATACATGCATTTTTTTAAATAGCGATTTATTTTTATTTTATAAATTAAATAGTAAATTAAATACAATATATTATATTCTCAAAATATTTTCCATTTTTATAAATTAAATATTAGTTTTATTATTTTTAAATGCAATATAAAATATAGTATATGCTCAAAATATTATTACCATTTTTATGAATATTAGTTTTATTTTTATAAATGCAATATAAAATATAGTATATTATCCGGGCCGGGCCGTGCCGTGCAAATGGTACCTCTGCAGGTCTCTGAAAAAAATCATTCTTTATATATCTCGAAAAACAATTGTTTTCCAATCACGTTATATAATTAACAACCTTTAATATATAATTACAATCTAAATATATTTTCTTTTCGCCTTAAGTGAAACATTTGTCAAAAAGTAATATTAAACATAAATGTAATTGAAAACACTACTATAAATACATAATATAAGTTGTATTATACAACAATAACTAAAAAAAATAAAATTATTCCCCCCACTTACTTATTTAGGTGCCAGCTAGGCGTTAACAAATTATAATAAATGAGAATTTACTATATCAGAGATTTGGTATAAAATTTTTATTATTTTTATTTGAATGAAATTAAAACAAATTAAAATTATAAATGAATATTTTTTAATAAAAAAAATTTTTTAAATTATAAATCCTTTTTTTTTAAATAAAAGTTTTTAACACCCCTCCTTATATGAATAACATCGAAATGGTGAATGACACGTTAGATTCCGACGTGATTATGATATTTATTGCTAAAAACATAATTATACAAGACCATAATATAAGTCCAGTCTTTTACCTCCTCAATAGCCAATATATCATCTACTTCTTCAATTTATAATAGCAATTTCAATATAAAAAATATGTTTAAAAATACACCTAATAAATCAAGGCGCAAATGTGTGTTGTGAAAAAAATCTACAGAATCCATACAGCTACAAGTATAATATATTTGTATCGATTTTTAATATATTTTGGCCAACCTTAAAAATCATTAAAATATTCCATCCTGATAATATTATCCAAACTAAAGAAATAATCCCCAAAAATTTATCGGGTATAAGAATACTACAACCTGAAGAAAATAAACATTTAAATAAACTAATACTCGGATATATTGTTTAAAATAAATTTACCGTTTAACCTATTTGACTCCAGTGAATTCAGGGATATATTCCCGTTTATATTTAAGAGGGAAAATATATGGACAAGACAAACCGCGAAAATATACTTGCAAAAATTTTAGAAACATGAAAAAATGTACAAAGCAAAATCTCTCTCTCCACGGATGTTTGGAGACAGGAATCAACTCCTTATCTCATTGTTCGATTACTGTACATTATATAACAAATAATTGGAAAATAAAAAATTACCTTCTTGATTTAATAGAACTACCTCACCCACACAATGGTTAAGATTTGGCTAATTATTTATTAAAATCTTTTGAAACATTTGAGATTAAAAAAAATGTTATAGCGCTTACATATGATAATGCTAAAAATATGATAAGTGCAGCAGAATGGCCAATCATTATAGGGATATACAATATACCCTTCTATAGTCATAGATGCCTAGCTCATGTTATCAATATAATAGTTAAAGAAGGGCTAAATATGATCAAAAATTAGAAAAAATACATAAATTGGTAAAAATAACTTCACCTGTCGCCAAAGTTCTTGCAAAAATACCACCATCTCTGGCGGTACAAGGTTACCACTCGACGTGGTCACTAAATGGAATTCAAAGTGTCTTATGTTTTTTACAATAAATAAAGTAAATTAACCATAATCTTGAATGTTATTTTTATATTATATTTTATTTTAAAGAATTGACGCCATTAAACGATTATGGGAAGAATGTCTTCCCAAAAATGAATTTTATATTAATGTCATTTTTAAAGGAAATTTAACCTTCCTTAAACCTTTTTTTAAGATGGCGTGTAAAGTTTCATCGTAAAATACATTGGAACGGCTTCGTCGCTTCGATGTGGAATTTTTTAAATGAAACATTTAATACACACGTTAATGAGGATATAAAAAAGCGGCCAACTTAATGCTGATTATTTAGTACTCTTTCCAATTATATATCATGCTTCATAGTTCCAAAAACCAAATTAAAATATATGACAAAAGCGATATTAAATGACAGATATTATGAGAATTAAAACTAATACAATTAGCATATGCCTTGCCATTACACCAAGCAACGACTTATGAATTTAATGATGATGATTGTCAACCCTATTCAGTTATTATGCATAATAAACTACGAAAGTAAAAAAATACTTAGATATATAATTATCCTTGTATTTTTATATTTATTTTCAGAGATGCTATACATAACTCAGATCCCATGAGAGATGAGATCGTGGAATATCTTAAGGACCTGAATATTTTGAATTGGTGGGCAAAGAACGCCTCCATATCGTTAATGGCTAGGGATTATTTAGCACAACAAATTACAAGTGTTGCGTAAAGCGGTTGATTGCATGACAAAAAAAAAGAAATAGGATTGCAACGAAAACCCTGCCTCTGTCCGAGTTATTGGGACGTAGATCTATTGGAATAAATGTAAATACTAATCTATACTTTGTTGTGTTTGTGTTTAAACCTAAAATTATAATTATTTTTTTAATTCTTATATATCTTTATTTTATGTTTCCGGAAGAAAAAGATTTGACAAATGAAAGATGAACAATTTTAATATTATAATATATTTATTTACTATATTTTGTATTATAATTGTAAAATTTCAACTTTCTAACATGATTTATAAAGATTTAGATAAATTGTTATATGTTTACATGTATTTTTGTTTAAACATACTTTTTATTGTAGAAGGTTTAAGGCGATCGTTGTTTAGTTACGATATATTTAATTGTAATAATATATTATATGTTGTAAATTGGATAACGTGATTTGAGACAATTGATTTACGTTGTATATATAAAGTGATAATTATTATAAATTTTTATCAGTTATCTTTTGTAAGTAAAGAATCGTTTTAAAATATTTAAATTAAATTCTTCATATTGATATAAATCCCGACGAATTCCTATTAATTCTAACGTATAAATCAAGCTAACATCCCCGCTTGGCAACATAAATAAAGTCAAAAAAATTACAAAGCGGAGTTCTAAACACGACATAATTTGAGTTATTATTATTTTTTTTAATAAATAGATAAGCCCTGGTTCGAACTAGCTGCTGTACTTTGTTTTAAAGAAATCAATAAATTACTAAATATGTTAAACAAAGTCAGGACACTATTTCAGGAGGAAAATAGTTTGGGATTCATAAATATTATTAAATATCTTAATCCTCAAAATGTCTCTTAATTAATCGATTATGTCTAACACTATTCTTGAAGATTATAATTTTCCATATTTAAATCAAGAAAGAGTTCAGGCAATAATAAATGAAATAATTTCTATACATAACGTTTTTTTCAAACGGTTCTTGGGTAATGTTACGAGGAATCCTTTATTTGTAAACAAAGGATAATAATTTTAGGAATTTCGATTAAGTTCATGTTATCAAAATTTACGTTAAATAGAGTTTAAAACTACTGAACTCGAATTAAACCCTAATTTGGCAATCTATCCATTAATGTTTAAATACAATAATGAATTTTATTTTTAATTCTTTTGTATATATACATTTATATAATTATCCAATTTAACTTCTAATAATATGCAATTTGATTAACATCGATAATATAATATTACATGTCGGAAAGTTATTATAATAATATAATATACAAATAACGTCATTTTAAAATATATAAGGTAACCTTTATATACGATATTCAAATATAACCATATTTATTTCACCCCCGCTCCCAAGTCGATCAATTCAGCAGGTAAGGAGTTTTGAATTATATTATAATTTAATAGAAAAATGTAACGATATAAGAATTCGAAGTTATTGCTTTATATTAATTCTATTTAAAAAAAAATTTTTTAAAAAAAATTTACACCCCGAAAAACATGAAAAATTAATTTTAGTTATCTTAATTCTAAATTTCAATTTCCACAGCTAACATAATTAGTGGTATATATATTTTTGACTTTAAATAAAATAATTTAGCCGCGAAACGTAACAAAACTTTTTACTGCTTGCTTACATAAGAAAATAAAAATATCTGTAGATTTTATTTTAAATTTCGCAAAAAAAAAAAATATATTAAATATCGATATTTTTATTTAAATTTTGTATATTAAAAAAAAATTAACAAGAACTTTTAAATGTCAAAGGCTAAATATTTTTAACCGTTAACCAATTATAAGAATGGTTGTAAATTTTATATCATGCTAATCCTAATATATATATAATAACAATATTAGAATGGTGAAATATAATGTAAGAAAATATAAAGCGATCCGATAAAATATGTATTATCTAGTTTTATCTTGATTAATTTAATTATTTTGGGGAAGAATTGTAATTTTGAACTTGAACTAATTTTTATTACACTTTATTTTCAATAACGTTTATTTAATTTATTTAAATTCGAAAAATAATATTTTACTTGAAATCATCATTGTTTTTGTTAAAGGCTCGGCTAACTTTACTACTACGATTCAGATACTTTTGATTTGAATAATTTGTTTAACTTGATTTCACTTTGCAAAAATTGTATGAAAAAAACGATTCAAATTAAAATAGTTCGAATATTTCACTTGTCGGAAATTCGTAAAGCACCAATATAAAAAAAAACAATTCAAATACATTTCTTAAATATAAAATAGAAACTCACTTTTAAAAATTTATATTAAATTCAATTTATTACCCTGTATATTCTGTTTGCGCGAATTCGCGAAGAAATACCCATAAATACACAAAAAAATACAGCATATTTTGTGTATTTAGCCATAAATTCATGTTGATCATGAATGATTAATTTTGTATTAAAGGCAAAGGAGCTTTAATAAAATTGCGAATTATTTACAAGAAAGACCAGAGTAAATTTTAGAAAAATCAAAATATCCTCTCCAGCTTTTTTTCAAAACCAATTGGGTTATTTTTTTAAAATATTTATATATATACTAATGTATAATATATATATATATAACGAATATATTACCTTCAATTTTTTTTTGTAGTTGAATAACTCTATCCCTTGTCGGCTCTATTAGAATTTATCACGTAAAATTGAATTAGAATACATTTTTAATAGAGGTATCTTTTTTGTATTTATATCTTGCCCAAAATAAAACTACTAAAAATAATTTTGATTCATTTTTTTTTATTCACCCATGAACTGAAGAATTTATATCTTTTTAATTCCAATATATTGTCAACTTTCTTACTTAATATATGGCTAAAACTAATAATAAATGCGAATTTTACTTGTCACTTACTTCTACTCACTAATAACTAAAGTAATATAGGGGCTTTTAAATTTAAAGGTATTGATTCACACCACCATTATCTATATCCATGTACTGATGTATCCTTAGAATCCCTAGTATCAGGAAACGAACCATTAGAAATGGGGGCTTATTTATAATTTTAATTTTAAAAAATTTAAAACGCGATATAATATAATTAAAAATGTTAGTTATATTATAAATAATAGAATTTCTATATATTATATAATATTACTTTTCAGCAAATCTCTATCACCCTTTTCTTGACCAGAGTTAAACTCGAATAAATTGCTTAATTCATTAGTATCAAAATTTTAAAAAAAAATCATTAACAAAAAAATACAAAATTAAATAATGATGCTTATTTTTAAAATTTGTAAGCCTATATCGATTGTTACATCATTTTTCATTGATTTTATTATCGTATGAATTTTTTATTGACTTTATTGTGTTACGAAGATTTGAAATACTTAATTTCTGTCAAAATTATTTGAAAACGTCTCGAACTTTAGTGGCCCGCTTCTCATGAAAATGAATGTTGATAAAAACAGGGAAAATATTTTATAATATTTAAACAAAAAGAATACAAAAAGTGTTGTATAATGTACTATTTATGTATATATATCTACTCATTAAAAATAATAAATATTATAACTGATTTATGGCCCAACAACAATTTAGTTCAGCCATTTAATTAATTTAGTTGATATTATATAAGAAAGTATACAAAAAGAATCTCTGATTGGAAAATGAGAATATCTTGGCTGAGGGGGTATAAGATTTGCGATTAGAATTAATCAATTTTCTCAAAAATTTAGAAGATAAAGATTTTAAGAAGTAAGGTAGAAAAGTTAATAAAAGATAGTAAAAAAACGGGAATGAGAAAAGGTTACATCATCATGCGGGGAACTGATGCATTTTAACGTAAATATTCAAAAAAAAAATTTGTCATAAATTAAATATAAAAAATTGGACACTCTGTATTCAATAAAGAAAAGGAAATTAATTTTGACACTATAATAAATAGAAACATAAAGAATGTAAGTTTTCATATATATATATCATATCAATGTTTCAATTTTAAAGGGATTTGTATCAGATAATAATAAGAACCTAAAGGATGTAAGTATATAAACTCTTTTTCATATATATCATATCAATAGGGATTTGTATCCGATAATATTAGAAACTTAAGGATGTAAGTTTCATATATATAATATCATATCAATATTTCAATTTTAAATTAATAGGGCTTTGTATTCGATAATAATTAGAACCTAGAGGATATAAGTTTTCATATATATATCATATCAATATTTTAATTTTAACATCAATAGGGATTGAATCCGATAATAATTAGAAACATAAAGAATGTAAGTTTTCATATGTATATATATGTTTCAATTTTAAAGGGATTTGTATCAGATAATAATAAGAACCTAAAGGATGTAAGTATATACACTCTTTTTCATATATAACATATCAGTGGTTTAATTTTAACATTAATTAGGATTTATATCAGGTACGCTGCTACATCTTAACCATTAAATAATCCATCATATAATAACTTCATCAATCCTCTCTTCTTCTATTATTTTTAACCTATAGTATCTATTTTAAATTGTTTATTTTTTTCTATAGCATATAAATTTGAGATCTGCAATGGACGGATATAATAAAAAAATATATATGTTAGCCTTAGCGTCAATGTGTTTATTCCAGCAATATGTTACTTTTTTTAAAACTTTAAATCTATTTTTGAGCGCGTTTTTAAAATTTAAATATCTAATTTTATACGAAATGTTTGCCTCCTGTTTAGTACCTACCCTTTGAATTTCAGACCATGAACTTTTAAACTTAATTTTATATTAAATTTTCTATATATTTTAATATAAATTACAAGTTAACAGAAACATTGTCTTACAATTTATAAGATAAGTATTCCAAACATTATATCAATTTTTAAGTTTAAAAAAAACGCGCTCAAAAAATGAATTAAAATTTTGAAAATCAGGGATCCGGAGAGACCCGTAACTAACCGTTAAACCATTATAAACCGTTATAAATATCTGAACCATAACCGTAACCGAACCGATATAATTATTTTTTGAACGAGTAAAAAGAATCTTTATAAAAAACGGTTAAACCGGTTTATATTTTAGAAAGGAAAATAATTTGAATATCCAGAATTATATAAACTTGCTCTTATAATACTGGCGGTTCCTGCAACACACGTTTCTCTAGAAAGGGCTTTTTCGGGGATAAAATATTTGTTATCGCCACAAGAACAAAAAGGAATCCATTTATATTAGAAAATGTATAACTTATACGTTCAAATAATATATTTAAAAATGAGTTATTTTGAATCTTATATATTTTGTTGCTTATAATAAAAATAAATTAGAAGATGGTGTTGCTCCAATAAAAATTTTTTTTATAAACCTTTATAATTAGCTTAACCGAACCTTTATAAATTATTTCTTAAGAACCGTAACCAAAGTGTAACCATTATAATTTTTTACATACTGAGTTATAAATAACGGTTCGGGTCTATAGTGAAAATAATACCTTGTCGGAAAAAAACACATTTAGGCTGATATACTACAAAATCTAAATTTAATTAAATGATTAGTTTTTCTTTTAAAAAAGGGTTAAAAAATTTTTCAATAGATAAAATAACTCATTTATAATCCTTCGCAAGAAAATCTTTAGTAAAAGGCGTAGATTTATTAGTTCTGCGAAGAATCTGAGACTTAATTTTATATTAAATATGCTTAGTTTGGACAGATGTCTTGCCTGACATAATATTTGCCTATAACACGTATCATCATGAATCATCGATTATACCCTATGAGCTGTTGTATAGTGGAAAAGTAAAACAAGCCTATGGGGTATAATATTTTTAAATTATATACTATATATATGTGTCTCTATTTAAGGTGAAGTGGAAGAGGATATAGATCCTGTCAATGTATCTAAAGCAGATTTGGAATCTTGTTTTAAAGATACGTTTCTTGTTCAGCTTAAACAGCAGAAAAATTATATAAGTCGTTATGTTGGTAGGGATAACCATTATTTAGTTAATGATCAATCTGATACAGCTATCGGGCTGCTAGAAAAGGTGGTAAAATGACCAGGCCTTGAGTGGGTTTTTATCCAATAGTTATAATTCTTAAAAGTAAAATTCATCATTATTATTAAATTATTTTTAATATTTAGGTAATATTATGTGATATAAAACATTACCTTGCAAGAAAAGGCGTATAATTGTCTTAATTACTTAGTAATATACATATTTTTTAGATGATAAAAATTCTGAGGAAGTGAGTTATATTAAATGCCCATGAAAATCACTTGGAAGCTAATATTTTTTAAACTCACATTAAATTTTTATATTTATTCTCAAAATTACACAATACGATATATGGATAAGAGGGTGAGAATTGTGAAGACCAAGAATATAAAATATTTAATATTATGCGTATTTTTTAGATGATACAGATCTTAAGAGGGTTAAGATATTTAATGACCAAACGAAGATGGTAGTGGTAGCCTTCGAGGAAATAGTAATATTTTTATAAATTGTCATTCATTTGTTTTTCAAATTACTAGTTTTGCCTCCTAATCCTAATGCACCAGCTGTAATTGATAAAATAGGCCAGTTCATTGAGAATGGTATAAATTTGTAATATATAATTATGCATATTTTTTAGATAATGAATTGACAGTATAGACAGTATTTTCCAAGAAAGATAATAAAAATCTTTTTCTTCTCACCAAAAGAAATTCGAAAATTTATCTCCTGAACGCTTTCCTTGTGCTCAAGAAAAGATATCCAAAATATGATAATGGTGTGATGGGAGTATATTTTTCTACCGAGCGGATTATTGGTGATGGAAATTGTCTCTTTAGTTCTATATATATATATATATACAATAAATTAAATTGTTAATCATTATTATAGATGTATAAGCAAAGTTTTGATGACGGATGCCAAATGATTTTCTGAGACAGCAATGCATTCTTTTCATGAGGAGCAAATATATGCTTGAGCAGATAAGGAGAATTTGGGAGAACCCGTTGGCTTATTTGGGAAGAACTAGGCGTGGCCCAAAATGCAATTTATTAAACAGAGGTGGAGTTAGTTGCAATGGCAACTATGCTTAAGATAAATATAGTTATCCACACTATTTATAAATGGGGATATTATATGCCAATTAAAGAATTAAGTAACATCAATTTGAATATATATTTAAGAAATTATCGAAAGCATTTTGACCTCATAATAAATTTTAATTAATCTTATTTTAATCGCAAATTAATCTTATTTATATCGCATATCTTATTTATATCGCATCTTATTAATTTGTTTTTCTAATCATTATATATACAAATAAATTTCATATACAAATTAAGTATTATATATAAGATGCACATTATTTTTTATAAATATAAAATGGAACATATTGTTCATCCTTTTTCATTTTTTGTAAAATATAATTTATAAAATAAAATGTTTAAAAAATGTTTATGACTTATATATTATTTTTAACCTTAAGTTCAACATGAAATAGCGCAAGTAGTTATCTTACCTACATTTTAAAACTGTTTTATCTCTCATTTCTATATTAAGGTTTCACATCTTTGCAGTGGCGTCGCTAGGTGGGGGGGGGGGGCGCAAGGGCTCAAGCCCCCTGAAAAATTTGAATAGTCCCCTGAAGAAAAATTTTTTTTTTAATGACTTCTTAATACCCCCTTGAACTAAAAATAAATTTTTTTAATTGCTCCCTGAACAATTTATTTATAATTCTATTGAGTAATGTATAGATTTTATTATTTAAAATTTAATAAGACATACATATAAATTATATTTTTACTATGTCAGCTTGCGATCAAATTCTGTGTTAAAAATATATCAATATCACTCACTAAATATTAATTTAGCATTAACAGTTGAATCTTATTTGACTTTTATTATTTAAATTATTATATAACCCTAATTAAATTAATATAATCATTTATTAATTGAAAATTAACAAATTTAATTGTAACATCACTAATCAACTATATTATTGATTTTTAAATTCAATTATCATTTTTTCTAAAATTATTTTCAAGGTTCAAATCCTAATAAGTATAAGAGATTTATTTATAAAAAGTAAGTAGACATATAGTTTATAATCCTTTATAATATATAATTATTTATAAAATATTAGGTAAAATTCCACTTTTGCAGATGTATTTGACAGTTATATAATATATTACATTTTATTTTTAAAACTTGACTAATAAATGCTTAGGGTAATAAATATAAGTAACAATTTGTAATCAACTATTTAACGCCATCCATTTATTTAAAATATTATTATTATTTAACCTCTTATTATTCATCCCACAATGGAGGTAATAAATTAGATATCTTTTCTTCTATTTTTTTTACGTGTTTTTAGAAAAGCTAATTTTTTTTTCTTTGAAAAACAGTTTTTAGTTTTAATACGAATATATTTTTGATATTATTACAAACTACTAAAATTTTAAGATATAATATACCAACTAGAGATGGTGCGACAATATTATTTTAATTTCTGATATCACTCTGGTTCTTATTTTATATTCACAAAATTTTTCATTTCTAATATGGCATCCTTGCCTTGTAAATAACTCAAGGTTTCAATATATTTGCATAATTTCTTCTAAAGATTTATATTGTTTTTGTTTCATCAATTTATCTAACATAATAATTCTGATATGGGTTACCATCATGAGTGTCATGGCTATGACTGTAAATTAACCAGCATCTATTATTTGTGTGGCTATGTAATTTAAGATTATACTACAGCTTCTGAGAGCATATGATTGTATATTTTAGATACGCAATACTGGTCAACTGTGTAGTCGTTTATATATCATTAAAAAATGTAAGATAATCTTTTATAAGTTTAATATCTCACAATAATTTTCTCGATTACTTATCTAGCTTCCATGTCATCTAAGAGAAAACTCTAACCACCATATAGTTTTATAATTTGGATTGGTCGTTTATATTCTCTTCTTCAAGGATTTTTGATTTGGAAGGCTAATAGATTTCTTCTTATTAGTCCATTCTATAAAACTTGTCTACTGTAATAAATAGATTTTGTATTAAAAAATATTATTTTTAGATATGTTTAATTATTTATATGCTAGTTTATTTTCTATGCAAAATATAATAAATGACAAAATATGAAATTCAGCATAATTGTTTAGAGTTAGCAAATTTTAAAAAAGTATTATATATTAATATAAAACCCGACCGAAGGCCAAGTAAATGCGGGGCGACGCAAATTGGAGGGTATAGGGGCAAAGCCCCCCTAAAATTTTTTAGTTGAGCACCCTGAGATTATAAAGGCTAGCGACGCCCCTGCATCTTTAAACTTAACTTAAACTCAATATATAAAACTTTAAGAGTTAATATTAAATACAAAATTAAATAGAATAAAAGAATAGAGCAATGCCTTTGAATATCAATATATCAATAGAAAATATAATATTTAATCTTTACATGTCAGTAATAAATGTCAGTAACATTTAAAATATAATATTTAATCTATGCACGTGAGTCAAAATTATTATCACTAATTTACGCCATCTAGCTTATAAAAGAATGTCATATATATGTGAAATAGTCAAATTAAAAATGATAATACAAAATAGTTATAAAATTCTGAAAGATATCTTTATTTTACTCCTATTAAATCCGTCATTTGATTGGTTAAAAGAAGGATAATTTTTGACAAAAAAAATATATAATAAATGGAATCTACTTTGTAGAAAAAATATTTTAAAATTATTTATACTAATTTTGAAAAATAAAAAAATTGATCTTAACACACTCTTCATTTTAAATGAAAAATCTGATTTAAATGAACTCTCAAATCAGTCATAGGAGAATTTATTTTTAATTTTTATAGCTAATAATGACTATATGCCCCGGGTATAATAAAATAATTTAATGGCCGGGTATTTAAAAAAAACTAAAATAAGAGCAGGCAGGCCCCTGCAGATATCTGATAAAAATCATCAACAAGATTTTATCAAATAAATAGCGTGAAAAAAAGATTACGACACTTGGGATTCCCAGGCGGTCACCCATCCAAGTACTAACCAAGCTCAACGTTGCTTAACTTCGGTGTTCGAAAGGGAACCGGTGCTTTCAACGTGATATGGACGTAATCGAAAATATTGATTTTAAATTCATTATATATGTGAATCATAATTTTTTAAAAAATTACAATTTATTTTAATAAACAAATAATTTCGTAAACAAAAATTATTATCTTAAATAAACAAGATAATTTTTTACATATAATTTCTATATTTATTTATTTTTTTACAGGTATTTTGATTTTATTAAGTAAAATAAATTTACACCATCTAGCACATAAAATTATTCATAATTATGAGAAATATAAAATTAAATATGATAGTACAAAATAGTTAGAAAATTCTGAAGGACATCCTCCTATTAATCCTAAAAATTATTTTTTGAGAGTTATACACTAGTAATAAGATATATCTCCCACCCATTTAAACATAGTTTTTAAAATTTCTAACTCTAAAATAATAAAAATTATTTATTAATATTAAAAATTAACTTTGATATAAACTACTATTTCTGAGTTGTGATTGCTATCATATAAAGTAATCAATAATTTTTATGTAAATTTTTATCTTAGATAAGACTAATATTATAATTAAAATTATTCTATAAGTTCCTGATATATTTACCTTACAGGTTTTTGGTCTCAGATTCTTCACAGAACGCATAAATATTTCCTCTTTTACTAAAGATTTCCGTGTGAAGGATCATAAATGAGTTATTTCATCTATTAGAGATATTTTTCTATTATAATATTGCTCAAAAAATTTCAATAAAATTTAACCAATAGTGTTTTATTAAAAAATATTTGTCTAATGATAATCATCGTAATAATCTTAAGCCAATAGTATTTCCCAACATTTTAGATTGCACAATAATATTTTGAAAAACATGGATTTCCAAACTGCCTTTGCTCATTAGATGGTAAGAAAATAAAAATAAGTAGTCCTGCAAAATTAGATCTTTTAAATCAATTGATTGGTTTAGCTGATAGCAATATTTTATACAACTATAAGGTGAAAGCTAAAGAAATATCTTTTAATTAGCTAATTTTTATACATAAATAAATATTTGCATCTTTCTTATCTTTTCTGAAAATTTGGCCTTTCTACATGCATTTCATAGTGTTGTATATTTTCTCATAAGTTCATAATTGTAGATGCTATTCATAACTTGTTATAAAATTTTTAATTAAATGTATAATCTTTTTGTTTTACTTAAATATAATTTGACTATGGTTGGAGTTAGGAAAAATGTTCGCAAAATTGTTTATTTCAGGCATTAAAACCGAACCTTTACCGAACCGCTAAACCTGTATTAACCAATAATATTTACCCTGAACCGTTATAAATTTTGTCACTCGAACCTAAACCGAGCCCCCCCCCCCTCCCGAAAAATATCCTTGAATCGTTGTGAACTTTTTGATAATTCAACTATTTTTAAAGATAATTAATAACCCGGACATTTTTGCGATAAATATCAGTTAACAATTTTTTTCAGATATTTTTGTATATTGCTATTTGACGGTGCCGGCTACCCAAGTTAGCATATAGAAGTATTCTCAGACATAAAATTTCTTCTTCCTCCTCCATAGATTTAATTTGACAAGAGAGATTCGTGAAAATATTTTGAAGGCATAGATTCTTTTTTTAAAGCATAGGATAATATTTTGAATATGTTTCTTTTATATAATTTTACCAATACCGCTTATATGCAAAAGAGTTCGAACAGGTGATTTTAAAAGTTGAAATCGAACCGATATTATTATTTTTACCTAACTTTGAACAGATATTTTTTTTTCAATCTAAACCTGAAAAGAACCGATATTAATTACGGTTATTAATTCCCCCCCCCCCCCCCCCCAATAAACTCACCCTTATTTTGGTGGCTCGTGCCATTTTTACTGCCCGACTCAGACTTCTTTTTTAAAAAAAATTTTTGACACGACCTGCCCCGAGTATTTTTTTAATAAATTTTTTTGACGACCTGCCCCGGGTATATTTTAAAAAAAATTAAAATAGGGCCGATGGTCACTGATATTTATTTATACTTTCCCAATGGAAACAAATTATTAGGCCGCGATTTAATCGAAAAAAATGTCAGTTTTTAAGCCGGACCAAAGAGTTTAAATTTTTTTGGAAACCATTTTTTTTTCTTTCAATATTCAATTTATATTTTGATTTAGAATATTAATTACAAAAGTATTCTGTTGTTTTTAACGATAAATCTTTATAAAAAATTATTTATTTTAGAAATATTTCCAATAAAACTCTCCGAAAAAAAAGGATGATTGTATAGGAAGAATAGCGTTTTTACAATTTTTTTGATTATTATATTTAAAAATAGAATAGAATAGAATAGAATAGAATAGAATAGAATAGAATAGAATAGAATAGAATAGAATAGAATAGAATAGAATAGAATAGAATAGAATAGAATAGAATAGAATAGAATAGAATAGAATAGAAATGGACAAGATATAGCTAATTATTTATTAAAATCTCTTGAAACATTTGAGATTAAAAAAATGTTATAGCGCTTATATATGATAATGCTAAAAATATGATAAGTGCAGCAGAATGGCCAATCATTATAGGGAAAAATACAATATGCCTTTCTATAGTCATGGATGCCTAGCTCATGTTATCAAAATTATAGTTAAAGAAAAATTAATATGTTTGATCAAAAATTGGAAAAAATACATCAATTGGTGTAAAAACTTCACCTGTCGCCTAAGTTCATTCGAAAAAACCGCCATCTCTGCCGGTACAAGGGTACCACTCGCCGTGGTCACCTGGTGGAATTCAAAGTATCTTATGTATGATTTCTACAATAAATAAAGTAAATTAACCATAATATTTAATGTTATTTATATAATATATTTTATTTTAAAGAATTTAGACGCCATTAAACGATTAGGGTAAGAATGTCTTCCTAAAGATGATTTTTATATTAATGTCAATGAGGCAAAATATTTAAAGGAAATTGAAACCTTCCTTAAACTTTTTTCAAGTTTGCATATGAAGTTTCATCAGAAAATACAACTTAAAGGAAATTGAAACCTTTTTTAAACTTTTTTCAAGTTTGCATATGAAGTTTCATCAGAAAATACAACTTTTGGAACGGCTTCGTCGCTTTGATGTTGAATTTTTTAGATGAAACATTTAATACACACATTAATGAGGATATAAAAAAGCGGCCAAAATGCTGATTATTTAGTACTCTTTCCAATTATATATCATGCTTCATAGTTCCAAAAACCAAATTAAAATATATGCCAAAAGCGATATTAAATGTGAGATATTATGAGAATTAAAACTAATACACTTAGCATATGATCTATTAAATTTTGAGATGAAATAGGACAAAATTTATTGCTGTAAAAATTATACTTTTATTATAGTATTATTATAATACAATTCATTGACCAAATCTATATATTGCAAACAATCAAACCATTGTTTTCCAAATAAACTATCCTTATATATAACGACGTAACCTTTATAATATATACGATATTCAAATATAACACTAACAGATATTTTTCTCTTAATATTGTGCAAAAGTTAAAAATAAAATGTTAAGATCTAAACATGCCCATTAAGAGAAATGCTATGGTCAAAAATTTTATACGAATAATATTTATTTCATCCCCGCCCCCAAGTCGATCAATTCAGCAGGTAAGGAGTTTTGAATTATATTATAATTTAATAGAAGTAACGATATAAAAATTAAAAAAATTTTTAAAAAAAATTTACACCCCGAAAAACATAAAAAATCAATTTTAGTTATCTTAATTCTAAATTTCAATCACAGCTAACATAAATAGTGGTATATATAATTTTAACTTTAAATAAAATAATTTAGCCGTGAAACGTAACAAAACTTTTTACTGCTTGCTTACACAAGAAAATAAAAATATCTGTAGATTTTATTTTAAATTTTGCAAAAAAAAAAGTAAACGCGTTGACAATAATAAAAAATATATTAAATATCGATATTTTTATTTAAATTTTGTATATGAAAAAAAATTGATAAGAACTTTTACATGCCAAAAATTAAATATTTTTAACCGCTAACCAATTATAAGAATGGTTGTAAATTTTATATCATGCTAATCCTAATATATATATAATAACAATATTAGAATGATGAAATATAATGTAAGAAATATAAAGCAATCCGATAAAATATGTATTGTATCTAGCTTTATCTTGATAAATTTAATTATTTCTGGGAAGAATTACGTAATTTTGAACTTGAACTAATTTTTTTCCCACTTTATTTTCGTAAAAGTTTATTTTTTTTAAAAAATTCGAAAAATTTAATTTTTTTTGAAATCATCATTGTTTTTGTTCAAGGCTCGGCCAAATTTACTACTACGATTCAGATAATTTTGATTTGAATAATTTGTTTACTTGATTTCAATTTGCAAAAATTGTATGAAAAAATCGTTTTAAATTTAAATAGTTCGAATATTTCACTTGTCGGAAATTCGTAAATCACCAATATAAAAAAAAATAATTCTAAAAATACATTTCCTAACAATTTTTTTAAATATAAAATAGAAACTCACTCAATAAATTAACTATTAATTTTAATTTTTAAAAATTTATATTAAATTCAATTTATTACCCTGTATATTCAGTTTGCGCGAATTCGCGAAGAAATACCCATAAATACACAAAAAAATGCAGCATATTTTGTGTATTTAGCCATAAATTCATGTTGATCATGAATGATTAATTTTGTATTAAAGGCAAAGGAGCTTTAATTAAATTGCGAATTATTTACAAGAAAGACCAGAGTAAATTTTAGAAAAATCAAAATATCCTCTCCAGCTTTTTTTCAAAACCAATTGGGTTATTTTTTTTAATATTTATATATACTTATGTATAATATATATATATAACGAATATATTACCTTCAATTTTTTTATGTAGTTGAATATCTATCCCTTGTCGGCTCTATAGAATTTATCACGTAAAATTGAATTAAGAATACATTTTTAAAAGAGGTATTTTTGTATTTATATCTTGCCCAAGAAAAGATTACTAAAAATAATTTTGATTCATTTTTTTTATTCACCCATATGAATTTATACCTTTTTAATTCCAATATATTGTCAACTTTCTTACTTAATATATGGCCAAAACTAATAATAAATGCGAATTTTACTTGTCACTTTAAGCTTCTACTCACTAATATCTAAAGTAATATAGGGGCTTTTGAATTTAAATGTAAATTGATTCATCACCATTAGCAACTTTATCCATCTACTGTTTATCCGTAGAATGCCTGGTCTCAGTAAACTAACCATTAGAAATCGGGGCTTATTTATATTATTCATATAAAAAAAAATTAAAATGCGATATAATATAATTAAAAATGTTAATTATTCATTATAAATAATAGTATATCTAAATATGTCTAATATTACTTTTCGGCAAATCTCTATCATCCTATTCTTGACCAGAGCTAAACTTGAATAAATTGCTTAAATAATTCATTAGTATCAAAATTTAAAAAAAAAATCATTAACAAAAAAAAACAAAATTAAATAATGATGCATATTTTTAAAATTTGTAAGCCTATATCGATTGTTACATCATTTTTCATGATTACTACGTGTTTTTTATGCTTTTTGTTTGCGAAAATTTGCCTGATTTTGTCATTTTGCGTTGTTTAAGTGGCCCGCTTCTCTATGATGTTTGACAAATTATTTTAAACGAAAAGAATACAAAAAGTGTTGTATAATGTACTATTTATGTGTATATATCTACTCATTATAAATAATAAATATAGTTAAGCCATTTAATTAATTTAGTTGATATTATAATAGAAAGTATACAAAAAGAAGCTCTGATTGGAAAATGAGAATATCTTGGCCGAGGGGGTATAAGTCTTGCGATTTGATTAATCACTTTTCTGAAATATTTAGAAGAGAAAGATTGTAAGAAATGGGGTAGAAAAGTTAATAAAAGGTAGTTATAAAAACGGGAATGAGAAAAGATTACATGCGGGGAACTAATATTCCAAAAAAAAAAATCTTGTCAAAAAATGGAACAAAAAAATTGGACACTCAGTATTCTATAGAAAAAAAATATTGAAATTGAAAACTAATAAGAACCTAAAGGATGTAAGTACACTCTTTTTCATATTGATATATCATATCAATGTTTTAATTTTAATATCAACAGGGATTTATATGAGATATGCTGCTACATCCTAACCATTAAATAATCATATAATCAACTTCAATCCTCTCCTTCTTTAATTAAAGTTTTAATATCCATTTTAATTTGTTTATTGATTTTTTTCTATTCATATAGCACACAAATGAGAGGTCTGCAATAGGCGGATATAATAAAAAATTATATATGTTAGCGTCAATGTATTTTTTTTCAGCTAAACTTTAAATCATTTTTTGAAACGCGTTTTTTAAAACTTAAAAATCTGATTTTACCAGATGTGCATGCCATCATGTTTAGAATACCTATCCTCTGAATTTAAGACCATTAATTTTTAAACTTAATGTTAAAATTAAAATTTCTATATATTTTTAATATAAAATTATAAATTACATTTACAGGTTAACAGAAAAATTGTCTTACAATTTATAAGATTATTTATATAAATTTTTAAAGTTTAAAAATAACGCGCTCAAAAAAATGAAGAAAAGTTGTGAAAATAATACCTTGTCGGAAAAACATATTTACGGTGATATACTTATGTATATAATATATAAATATTACAAAATCTAAATTTAATACATGATTAGGTTTCCCTTTAAAAAAGGGATAAAAAAAATTTTCAATAGATGAAATAACTCATTTATGATCCTTCGCACGGAAATCTTTAGTAAAAGGCGAAAGATTTATGCGTTCTGCGAAGAATCTGAGACTAAATTTTTAAGGAAAATATATTGGGCATTTATAGAGTGATTTTAATTACAAAATTATAGTCTTATTTAAGATAAACATTTATATAAAGTGATTATTTTATAAAAAAGTATAATTAATCTCTTAAAAAATAGATGGATTTATTAGGAGTAAGAAGAAGATATCTTTTAAAATTTTCTAACTATTTTGTAATATATTTTATAATTTACGAATATATTTAAAATGTAACATTATTTTATACGAAAGATGGCGCATTTAAATATTATTATTTTTTTTATTAATAAAAACAAGAAATTACACTACCCCCCAGGTTTAGGTAATATTTATTAAATGTTGAATTTTTTTTTATTTATTGTTTATCTAAGTAAATAATATTTATTCTTAAATATTTTATATATGATATAAGAATAAATAAAGTTAATTAAATAAACAAGAATTAATATAGTATTACAAAAGCAATATAAATTTTGCCCTTCTACTGACTTGATTAATAAAAAACCTACCATTTTGTTTCGCATCGTACTTATAATATTAGATATTTAGGTTTCAAAATAAATTTGTTTATATTTAAAACTTTATATTAGTAAATGATTATCTACTCCACACGACGCAAAATTATTAAAATCCAGAACCTATTTCCGGAAATTTGTTAGGAAAATTTTCTTTCCAATTCTCTAAGTGGCAAATAAAGTTGGAATAACTAAAGTTTGCATATTTCATCAAAAAAAATGGCCAATTCTTTAAGCGAAATTTATGACATCTGTCATATTTGGTATTTTTAAGGTAAAATTTATTTAAAAAATATTTCCTTTTTTTTTAAAAATAAATCTCAAAAAATTAAAAAAATTTTATTTTAAAACTTGTCAAAAATAGACGATTAGTTTAAAAAATATATATATTTAGCAGCTAATCTTGTTTTGGATTTAATAAAAATCTTATTTCAAATTGACTAAAGTAAAATTACATTGTACACAATTTATTCAAAATCAATAAGTAAAAAAGTTATAATATACATTCCATCCAATGCAAAAGTTTACTCATATAATTCTGTTTTACATTGGTAGGGAACTTATAAAATAGTTCATATTGTATGTAATGGATAAAATTCCATAAAAAAAACAATCATAACATTAAAAAGGACTGGTGAAATAATAATTAATAATGTTTACATTTACAAGAACAATCAGTTATGATCATATAAATAACTTTTTTTAAAAAAGGATATGTTTATTCTCGGGAAGCAACATCAAGGTTTTAGGAATTTATCTTTTTCGTCCTCTAACTCCATATTTAAATAGGCCAGGTACGATGGATCTACGGCAGTTAATGACCCTCCCGTTTGGGTTGATGTTGATGTGTAGGACTTGGGATGGTTTTTTAATATATTGTAGTCTAATAAGCCTGAATTAGCGGTAGATATATTTTTCTTATGCAACACAGAAGGTATTATGTAAGGACCTGACGCCTTTGAACTTGTAGGGGATCTAGTTTTAGTCGAGTGTGGATGGGATGGTTTACCCTCATTGGAGGAACGAGAAGATACGGAGGAAGATATGTTAGATCTAGATTTGGAAGAAGGATTGTACAATGATTTTGAGGTTTTGCGGGAAGGAACTTTATTACTAGAGGAAAAAGAAGAGGAAGACGTGTCAGATTTAGAAGATGGAACAGAATCTGAGGGCGTGGGCACTGATCTGTTAGAAGATTTGTTACTACTGAGAACCGAATTTTCATCTGATTTTGTTCCTTTTAAAGCTTCATCGCTTTTTACTGGTTGCGTTTTGCTTTTGTCTGCCGCCTCATTGCTTCCCTCCTCAATCTTGACACTATCTTTAATCACATCGACTGCTATGCCAGCTTCTGGACTCGAAGGTCGCGACTTATCGTCGGTCTCTAATTCGGCTACTTTATCTTCTGGCGTTCCTTCCGGTTTTTCTTCTTCCGTAAGTTTAATCATGAGGATGCTTTTCAATTTTCCGCTCTGAGCCTTTTCCAACAAACTTTCTTTCGACCTTTTCTTGTAGGTGCTTTGAATGAGTAGTGAATCAAGATTCAAAGATTCGACTCCGGTAGGGGTATGTTGAACCTCTCCCAGAACCCAATTGTTTATCAGCAATTTACTCAGCTCTTTGAATATAATGAACAAGAAGCGTAGAGCTTGCGGATCGTCTAACAATCCCTTGCGCCAAACTCTGGCTTCAGTTAGCATGTTCAACTTGGGAAATTTTAAAGGTTCCTGAGTTTTCTTAGTCTAATTTTTTTTTTATAAAAAAAAACATGTTTTTACAATTTTTAAATTTTCCTCATCTTATGATCCTAATTTGTCCTATGTGTAAACAGCTGCACGTTTACATTAAAGAATTAATATCACTAAGGCTGTGCCCTAAACTTGGTCTGAAAATTCGTAAAAATAAAAAATTACTTGAGGCACTTGAATTTTAATCGTTTCTTATATTAAAAT
This sequence comes from Gordionus sp. m RMFG-2023, assembly GCF_954871325.1. NCBI lineage: Eukaryota > Metazoa > Nematomorpha > Gordioida > Chordodea > Parachordodidae > Gordionus > Gordionus sp. m RMFG-2023. The sequence goes on along the minus strand of NC_088778.1, from coordinate 29,076,694 downwards.
TTTGAAAAATTTTAAAGAATTATTTAGGACATGTTTTTATTTATATATTAAAAATAGCTTATTTCTTTTTTTCCCGTTAATGTTTTCTAATATAAAACTTTTCATCAGCTTTATTTAAATTATATTTTTAATTATAATTATATTTTTAATTAATTAATTACCTTAGTTATTTTTATTTGTTGGTTTCGTCTATAATCAAAAAAAATAATATATATATATAATTTCTTAGAGAATATGAAAAAATGAAAGGTAACCGACAGCAGTGTGTTTTGATTGGTCATACTAGTTTTGTTTAAACGTGCTCGATTAGAGTCGATTTTTTTATAAAGGTTCTATCTCAATATTTCAGCCAGAAAAATATTGCCCCAGCCTCGAGATTTCGCTTACCGATGTCCAAACCTACGTACCATCTGTGAGCGAAATTTTTAGGCGTGCGTAATATTGGGTAAAGTAATGAGTTGTTCGGTTTTAAAAAAAATTAGCGCGAATCGAGCACGATTAACAGCACTTAGTTTATATAACAAAGTTCTCTATGTAAAAATAAATTTTATGAATTGCGTATACAGATACACTAGATTTATAATACTTACCAAACATAGGTAAACGTCTAGCAATATAAAAACGGTGGGTCGATCATTGACCCTGTTTCCGTGAACGACTACGTTGCCCTTCAAAGAGATGAATATTCCCGTTTCAATGTACGCCAAGTAAAAGTCTAGTATATTCGCGGATAACTTGATGGGATCTGTCGATTTTTCGAATTCGGTGTAAGTTACGGGCCACGCCTTCAATATCATGTGAATAATCGGCTGAGACGACTTATTCTGCCAGTTTTATGATATTTTTTATTTATTTATTAATAAAAAACACCATATATTTACAATATAACTTTATATGTTAGCGACATAGTGTTATCTATCTAAATCTTAATCCATTATGAGTATAATCAAAATAAAAGTTCTAAGTTAGCTTAAAAGTTAAAAAATATTTTTTAGAGCATATGAAAACATTTTTTAAAAATATTTATTATGTTTAACTATTAATAGCATTACGGTTTAAATTATTATTTATGGAGACAATCAATACTTTGATATCCACTATTTCCAAATTTCTAATTTCGTAGGCCTCGGAAAAATATTTGAGTCCCTTGTTGACAATTTTGAACAGTTTGTTGTTAAATTCCTTAAAGAAGCTCGCTTTCTCCAGGTTTTTGGCATCCTTGCTATGTTTAAAATCTTCGGTAGATAAGAAGGGATCATCGGTCGGCCAGTACTGGAAGCAAAAATCCTGCTCGGCCATTAATACAATATTGTAAATATAATACTATCTCATCTGTTTTGTAAATATATTCTAACCTTTACTTCTTCCTTAGGGTGGCTGAGCATCACTATCATGGAGCATTCTTGTTCCCAACACATCATTAAAAATTCTTCCCAAGTACCCTCTAATGGGGACTAATATATAGTGTATAGAGTAAGCGTTTGTATAGGTTATAGAAAAATGTGAATAATCAATCTCAAGAAAATAATTTCAACAGGGGAACATTCTTTTTTTAAAAAAAGTTCTTATATTTTAGATAGAAAGTCTTACCATAAAAAGAATAAAGGATCGTTTTAAATTATATTTTAACATTTTTTTTATTGGTGATAAGAGAAAGAAAGAAAGAAAGAAAGAAAGAAAGAAAGAAAGAAAGAAAGAAAGAAAGAAAGAAAGAAAGAAAGAAAGAAAGAAAGAAAGAAAGAAAGAAAGAAAGAAAGAAAGAAAGAAAGAAAGAAAGAAAGAAAGAAAGAAAGAAAGAAAGAAAGAAAGAAAGAAAGAAAGAAAGAAAGAAAGAAAGAAGAGAAAGAGAGAGAAGAATACAGTATACTGAAAAAATGATTCATCCAAAAAAATGCAATTTACAAAAAAAGTTGATATAGAACACTAACTCAGCTGGTAATTTGTTGTAACAGGATATGAATTTTACTGGGATTCGAATCTTTTAATTAATCATTTATTGAGTGAGTTTTATATGTAAAATCTGATTCGAAAATGTATTTCTGAAACTCCGGTGGATTTCAGACAATTTCGGCACTAATTATTATTTTTTTTAAAATTTATACGATAAAATAGATATAATATGATGAGGATGTGACATCCAATTATATGATTGTATTAATTGGAGGCATAAATTTAACTGTTTATATGGTCGAGGGGGACACCAACGCCATACCTCAATCAATCTAACAATAAGTCAGTCAAAATCTAAAAGCTGCTCACAAATTTATCATTAGAGGGATAATCTGAGACCAGACGGATTGTCTACAATCCATTGGTAGTCAAGCAAATCTCTTATTTGGGACTTCATTTGTGTCTCCTCGTTCCCATCAGACAAAAATTCGAATCCTTTAATAGCAGAAAAAGGAAAATAAAAAATATATTTAAAATTATCAAACTACATATTCAACTAATCCCGTAACATACAAATTTTTAAAACTAATGAACCAAGAGAATTTCTCATTTCTAAGGCAAAAAATGCATATTGATAAGTTCAAATATGACAGGCTTCTCTTTGGGACCCCATAAAAAATAGTTGACCATGATAATTTATCCTCTTTTAATAAGATTTTTATATTAATATGTTAGATTTTTAGCAATTTTTATAATATTACGTTTAGGTAGATATTTTACTATATTTTGTTAAATTAATATTAAGTAGCTTAAAAGTCGACTGCAAAATTGCCTGAAAGTTTGGATAATCTATATACATGCTAGGATTCATTTCCGATCACATCAGATTTTTAAAATTTCTCTCTGTATTAATTCCATATTCCGTTACTACAGTATATAATATATTTAGCTAAAACTAAATAACTTAATTTTTATGGGAAAAGTTATTTTCAAAACCAATTTTACAAAATATTTATCGAATAAAAATATAAGAAACACACACCTTTTTAAACTATCTAAATATTAAGTAGAGTGTTTTTTTAACGGATTCAAAATGATTAGAACTGTAAAACCGGTATTAACCGATATTATTTATAGAACGTAAACTGAATCTGATCGATTAAAATATTTTATCACCCAAACCTGAATTGAATCTCTATAAAGGTCTGTAAACCAATTTCAACCTTTTGATATCCAATAATATTAAAGATTGATAATAGTATCAGCAGCCATTTTTTAAAAAAAATATTTATGTATTTTACCATTTGGACGGTTGTGCTAACTATCCAAGTTATACTAAGGAATCATTTTTAAATCTATTCTTTCTCCTAATTAGCTATAATTTGAGAGGTAAATAGTTGAAATGAACGTCAGCTATTCTTTTATCTATGAGTTTTTAAGTTATGAAACTATCTTTCTCTAACCATCTCTACTTTCCAATATGTTTTTTGAAGCGAAAAGGTTTTAAACCGGGTTTTAAAGGTTCGAATCAAACCCGAACCGATATTCGTTATAATTCGGATCTTGGTTTTTTATATATAGATATATGTAAAAAAAATATGCAAGGAGGAAACATGTAAATAGAAAACCTGAGCCAAAATGTACATTCTCTTCAACGGTTTAATAAATATGTTGCTAGCATTAATGTAATCGTTCGGCAGTTTGTATTTCAAAAATATTCTCTCTTCGTCATCTTTTTGGTAAAATCGAACAAAATATTTTTTCTAAATTATTATTATTATTATTTTCTATTTTCTTCTTACTTTATTTGGATTGTCATATATATTTAAATGCATTATTGCTTCTATTTTTTCTGAGGGAATGTAAATAACCATTATAAATGTCGTAACGGACAAGATGATTAGAAATATCATTCATTTATAAAATGATATATAATTATATATATAATCTAACTTGGCACAGTTTCATAATCTCGATTTTTCGGTTTGTTTTCCGGGGACGAACCGCTGGAGGTAATAGGTTTTTTTGTGGACTTAGCTGTCTCTTCGTCTAATTTCTGCAAATAATTATAGTTATAATCAATCGTTAATCTCAAAAACAAAAATTAAAAGCTTTAGAGCTATATAAAAAAATAGGCAGAACAGAAGTACAATTGTCATTAATTGAATTTGAAGTCGTCTTAGATTATTTTTTCTTGCTATTCAGTTGTAAATAATACGTAGACTAGCAATCTTTTATAAAGCATCATTTAAAACATGTAATGGTATCGTTTTAAACTCGTTAAGAGGAGGGAAATATCTAGGTTTATTAAACTCATTAATTTTTTTGAAGGGGTCCTAAAAGTAATTTCATGATTGACTTCTTCAAAACAAAAGTTTAGAAAAAAAATGATATTAGGTTAAGTCAGTCCTGTTCCTATGTTCGATTCATTAATTTGGGTTCGAAGTTAATGGATCTTAAATTTAAAAAAAAAATATTTACATAAGAAAAATTTATTAATTTTTTTTGTATTGGGTCCAATATATATATTTTTTTATCCAAAATGTGTGTAAAGTATATAATAAAAATTAAGGATAGAGAAATTATACATGCCCTTAAGGGTTAAGAATATAAAAGGTGTAGGAATATTTGATTAATCTTTAAAAACGTTCAGACTTAATATTTTTTGCACATATTCCTAACCCAGCTATCGCAGGTAGCTCGACCTCTGTGAATGCAAGGTAACACGTTAAAATAAAACTATTCTAACTTGATTAACGTCTTCCATTTTATTTTAAGAGACAAACTTACCCTGTCTAGTCTAGACTGGCCCTGTTGTAAAAATGTATCATTTCAAACGTATATACTTAGCATAGTTTTTAATTGGTTTACTTTAAGAGATAAAAAATGCTAATATAATAGAATATTACTTTTAGGATGTTAGGCCATTCTTTTTTGGCGTCGTTCACTTTGATCATATCCTCCAAGGCTTTAATCTTTTTTAGGAAATGGGCGTTGACGTTATCCTTGGCTGGAGAATCTTCAACTTTAACCGATTTGCTGGCGGGACTTGAATCTTTAGAAAATTCGGTCTTGATCTTTTCCTTATGCGTATCGGGTTTATGTTCCTTTTTGACAGGGGCTACCGCTTTTTCGATTGGACTTTTAGGAGCAACCTTTTTTTTAAAAAAAAAGTAATATTCTGTATAAATCGCTCTACTTTTAGCTCAATTTTAGCGGATCTAAAAAACGGTAAAATCTAATTTTTACGAAAACTATCACCCAAGCCTTAGGAAATGTTAACTTTTGAAGAAAAAAAAACAACATATAATAATGTATCTACTGTTAAATTTCCCTCATGAAAATTAAAGGTATATCTAATCTATTTATTTTACGAATGATATTTTTCGCTGTATTTTTTATTTTAAATAAGATAAAAGTGACCCTAAGAATTAGATTATTCCATCTCCCCTTTTGAGTTAATTTACAGGAGAGCAATTTTTTAAAAAAAAATTAAGTTTCTATTACATTCAGTATGATGGTATAATAACCTTATATATTAGCTATAATTTAACTTATTTTAGTAATATTTCGAAGTTTATTTTTATATAGAATAGTATATAATTCAGAAACCTGCCAATCCGGCCCTAAGCCCGGCCCGGGTACACGGGCCGGGTCGTTTTTCAATTTTTATATACCCGGGTCGACCCTAATAAATTTTTAAAAAAATATCCTGATATCCGGATGGGACCGCGCAAATGGTACCTGATATAATTATAAAAAATTGGTTTATGTAAGAAAGTCATTTTTGACAAAAATAATCTAATTCTCAGGCTACCAAATATAAAAGTATTATGTCTTCTTAAGAGGTGATAAATGGGATACGGGGTTGTAAACATTTTAATAATATATAAATCACTAATATAAAAGAAAGAAAAAAAAACGTCATGTTTGATTTCGTTGTAAGCTTGTAAAATGACCAAAAAGGCGAATTTGAGTTGATCAGCTGTTTGTATCATTCCCTTCCGGTACTTTCTCATCTCCAAGACTAGGTTCGGTATATTGATAGCATCAAGGCTCGAATTCATTTCTAGCTTAATCGTATTTTTTTTAATTATATTTAACAAGATATTTTCAAAATATGCGACATAAGAAAACTTTATAACCTGTTACCTAGAGAACATCAAAATAGCTAAGCGCTTGGGCCCACTCAAACTTATTTATATTTGAATTAATTTCTAAGCCAGACAACTCCAGCTATATATTTTTCTCTAACCTTTCCACCAGATCGGTCATGCCCAGTTCGCATCTACTCACGTTTAGTAAAATGGAATATAGTAGGCATGACGCATGAGAGGTTCTAGTGTTGTTAAACAACTCGTTTTAACCCGATTTTTAAATATGACCAACTCAATATTTTATCCAGAAAAATATTACGTATAAGCCTAAAAATTTTGCTCACATATAGCAGCGTTTAGACATATGTTAGGCGAAATCTCGAATCTTAGGGCAATCTTTTTTTCTGGCTAAAATACTGAGTTCGCCGTTTTTAAAAGTGGGCTCAAATAGAGTTATTTAATAACACCAGAAAAATGAGGTATATGTATCTATTAACATTTTGCCCTAAAACTTTAGAAATATAGCTCTATAATAATAAACGAGGAAGATCAAAATATATAAAAAGGATTATACTATTCTCAAACAAGCGTCTATGAGAACGAGCGTGCCAGACCTCCCGACACCCGCGCTGCAGTGAACTACCCATGGCTTCGATTCCTCCTTGGTACCACCCTGCTTCTCGGAAAGTTCCTTCTCGATCGCCCTTATGGTTTTCATGTATCTCATAAAACTAGTTACATCCGGAACCCCGAAATCGGGCCACGCCAAGTAATGGCAATGAAAGACTGTCAATTTATCTTTCTCCCACGCCAGTTCCAGTTCCCTTATCAAATAATCGTTGTTTTTAGAGTCCGGACTTTTCTTTAGATAGGAAAAAAAAAATTTGATGGAAAAAGCTTACCTCTTTTCATTTATTTTTTTTTAAAAAAATAAGATCTTCAAAGATGTTTGATTTTTGGGATTGGAACCCCGGTTTTAACCGATGTTAATTTAAATTCATATATCGAATATAGGATTTTGGGGAGTGGAAAAGCCGTGAAGTACTATACTTATAATTGTTAGAATTTGTTTTACCGGACTGGCTCTAGCCTTTTCCTGGGACGGAGAAACGACAAATTGCCGCCTAAAATTGATCTTCACTCCGACTTCGGTGTAGTTCATGGAATCGTGATCTCTCGTGCCCGTTCCAAATATCAGGGGCATCTCCGAATCCACTAACTCGGGGGTCGTTAAAGGTGGCGTTACTGATGGGAAATATTGAGCGCATTTATTCTTTAAACCAAAAAATTAATGTGTCGTTATCAATTAGCGGACTGGACAAAAAAAGGAAAATAGAATATCCCTATCTTAAAATATTTTTTTTATTGGTATTATTAGGGGCAAATATGAGCCATTTCCGATTTTCTTATTTAAACTTGGTCAAATTATTATGCCAAATCCAATTATCGAATAATTGTTCCCTTTCGACAAATATTTCTTACCTAATCCTTCCTCATTTACTATGTTACAATTGATATTTAACGAAAATATAAATAATAGATGCAAACCTTTCCATCTTCTACCACGTTGCAAAGCATGGTTATAATTTCCACCTTATTTTCGCGTATCATGGCCCAGAAATCTGGGCAGGTTATAGGCAAGGGGCCTTGAAAAATATAAATATACACGTGTAAAAAAAAATACGTTTCTTTCAGGTCATTTATTAGAATAACAGCAGCCTATCTCAATATTACCCTTAACAATAAAATTGAGCTAAAAAAAAGGTGGATCCTAGCAATATGTAAAGTCGTGCTATTAAACCTATACCGAATATTTTGGCCAAAAGAATATTTTTCAGACCCAATCATTATTTTGCTCATAAGTGGCAGAAAGGTTTAGATATCTATTAACAAAATCTCAAGGGTTGCCTGATAGAATTTTCAGCTAATTTAATCAGTTTAAATCGAGCTGTTTTAACAATACCACCTTTTTAAAGTATATAAATGCTTATATTTTCATAAGAATTCTATAGTATCACCCTCGACCTGCGAAGTATACAAAATACGATATAAATATAATAATTTTGCATCAATTTTTGTATTCTCCGCCGCGATTGCGCTAACTATGAATGCAGGATCAGATTAAGATTCTCTCAAATGATATTTTTTTTATAAAAAAAAATTAATTAATTTATTTTTTGTAAGAAACAAAATTCTTAAAATATAGGTCGGACAAGGGTTGGCATGATTAAATTAGACTGATTTAAATCGATTTACTTTTTTGTTTGTATTTAAATAATTATTAATTTTTTTCAATGAAAGACATCTCTGATTTTACCATTTTTCATATAAGTTTTGATTAATTGCTAAATTTTATTATTAGAAAGGATTTTAAAAGGTGTGCTGATTCTGAAATCAGAAATCAATGATAAAACCCTTTTAAATTTGATATCGATGCTCAAACTTACTAAAACGGTATCAGTTTCATTTTATTAAGAAAATAAATGTTTGAAACAAAGATATAAAGATTCAAGTTTCAGTTCTAAAATAATTTTCTCCGACGGTTCCATGTTTTCTTTCCGGTTCCAAACTAAACTTAATTTAAACCCTCTAAAATAAATTACACAACAAACAATAAAACCATTGTCTAACATTTTCTCAAAATTCAAATATCTTCAAAGATTTTTGCTCTTTTGAAGATCATAAAAATTTTGAGCATGCTCAAAGAAGATTAAAATAATTTTTGTGAAAAAAAAACCTTCTATCATTTTGTGCAAATCTTTTGGGATTTTTTATAATATAATAAAAAATTTTGTGATGAAGAAATCTTTCTTTGATGATTTGATTTATTTTTTTATTTCAATGCAAAATACTAATCGTTTTACCCAGGTCTCCCCTATAATAAGAAAAACATTTGGGAATATAATTTAAATAAATAAAGGGAGAGACAAAGGGTAAAGATTTCATCACAAATGATTTTATTGTATTATAAAAATCCCAAAATATTTTCTCAAAATCATCGAAAATTTTTTACAAAAAACATTTTTTTAATTTGCTCAAAATTTTTTTTACGAAAAAATCTTCAATTTTTTTTTGTTCCTCAAAGATTTTTTTGCTCAAAATTTTGAACGAAAAAGAATTTTCAAGTGAACATTAGAAGAATTTTGTTAAACCCTAGTTAAAACCGGGTTTGGAACCGGTTCTTGGAAATTTAAAAATGGCTACCGGTTCTGGTTTTGGTTTCAAACTTTGAGTACAAAAAGAACTCACCTTGGGTTACGATGTATTTTTGGGTTTTTGAAGATGGATCAGCGGCCGTCTTGCTCTGCGGAAGGGTACATAAAACGAGGTTAGCGTTTATGTAGTCGTTAGACTTTGTCGACAATTTTACCCTGCTATGATCATATGGGACGTATTTCGGGTACCTTTGTTTAAAAAAACATCATGAATTTTAGAAATACAGTATAACGTTATATTCCACTAAATTATTGTGTTATTCAAACTAATGAAGCGTGCTATACCATATCCTAACTTAGATAGAAATGAACAAAAAGGAGTTTCGACCACGTATCTGAGTTTTTATATATGATGTAACTACAAAATATTTAAAATATCATATTATAAAAAGTTATTTAAAAAAATTACATTATTAATTATTGAACATGCTTGGCTTTGAAAGTATGCTATAAAAAAGACACAAATTATTTTAGGTGAAAGGGCATTAGCTCCAAATTATACAAACTTGGGTAGGACCCATTTCCGATAAAAAGTCACCACTAAATTTTTTGATAAAATTCCCACAAAAACTATTTAATTTTTTTAACAGAACACTCATTTTTTAGACTAGCTAAGTTTGTAGGTTAGTATAATATACATGAATGAATACAACTATAATGTGTTCGTAATTATAGCAAGTTTGATCATAAAATTTATGACTATTGGTTTGTTAATTAAAAAGTGTATATATTTATGATATGAAAATGCAATGTTGCTATACGTTCTTGTTATTTATATATTAGAGTTGACAAATTACAACTAAAAAAATGATAGATAATTTTAGTAAAGCATTTTTTATAAATATTTCGGAGAGGGCGAAGAATAGATGGGGGAGTGGGAGGTAATGAACCTTTACATTTTTATAGTACAATTATGCAAGTCCCGGGTTCCTTCATCAATAAAATATTGGTCTAGCTTATATTATAAGGCCTCATTTATTGTAAGATTCTGGCAAGACACGATTTAACAGCTGATCGATTTTATAAATTTGTCAATAAAGATTTAAAAAATTGATCAGTTGTTAAATCGTGTCGGATCGGATCCCGCTATGAATGCGACCTAAATAAAAGATAGTAGGCATTCTCGGACAGAATGTTTTTTTTATGAAAGCCAGAAAAAAAAATTGATTTTTTCTTAGCGACCAAATTAAGCGTTTTCGAATAAAAAAAAGCAAACCACTTTGCATATATTAATATTTATAAATTGTTATCAATTCTCAACTATACCATTTGAAATGCATTTTTTTGCGTTTTGCATAACGAAACGCAAAAGCTCACTTAGGTCGCACTATTATAAAATCTTATTTTTTTAATAAAAAAAAGACCTATTTAAGTCCTTATTTTCAGGTTCTCTGGCGCAGTCTTTAGACATATCTCCAAACATTTCGTCACTTTTTTCATCCAGAGCCTTTGTAAAGAAAAATATATATATATAATTTTTTTTTAAAATTTGAATTCAAAACTATAAAAAGATATTTTATTTTATTTAACTACTTCCGGGTAAATTTTCTTTATATTCGCAAATCCTTACAAACCAAACCATTAAAATAAAATTTCTAATTAAATCTATCCAAGGGTATTTATTATATTTAAAAATAAAATACTATAATCGAACACAAATACTTTTCTTTTATAAATTAAAAAATCTTTCTTTTCTTTCTTTTCTTTTCTTTCTTTTCATTCTTTTCATTTTTTTCTTTTCTTTTCTTTCTTTCTTTCTTTCTTTCTTTCTTTCTTTCTTTCTTTCTTTCTTTCTTTCTTTCTTTCTTTCTTTCTTTCTTTCTTTCTTTCTTTCTTTCTTTCTTTCTTTCTTTCTTTCTTTCTTTCTTTCTTTCTTTCTTTCTTTCTTTCTTTCTTTCTTTCTTTCTTTCTTTCTTTCTTTCTTTCTTTCTTTCTTTCTTTCTTTCTTTCTTTCTTTCTTTCTTTCTATAAAAATCAATATGATATATGTATTTAAAGTATAAATAACTTATCAAAACCTTTTATTTTTTCTAAGTGAATTATATATATATGTTTTACCAAAGAAAATTTCATCGATTATTTTTAAAAAAAAGTTGATTTAAAATGATAAAATCATAATTCAATTTCTTATTCGTTGACATGCGAAATCACTAAGCTTATTTTATATAAAAATATCTTCATAATTTTTAAATTTAATTTTCACTTCGAATATCTTTTCAAAAAATTGAATATGGTTTTCATGAGGAACCCTTAATTCACAGCTAGCGCAAATTCGCGACAAGGTACATAAATATATCATATTTTGTACACTTCGCCATGAATTTACAGTATTGTGAATGCAGGGTTAGACCTCCACCGCGAAAATAAATAAGAAATTTTTATAAGTAGTGTTAATTTATGGGACGAGATGAATTAGGCTTCATTTACAGTAAACGCGTCAGTTTAAGCGTTGCGCTATTTTAACGCTTTCCAAATCACAGCCGATTCTTCATAGCGTTAATAATTTTCGAAATATAGGCCGCAAAATGTTTTTAAAATTTTATCATAGCATTATCATAATAACGCTTTTATTGGCTTGAATTTGTAAATAACGCACCGCTTGAACATAACGTGTTTACTATAGCCTGTTTATCATCTCATCCCTCAAGCTTTATCGCGTCTCTTACAAAATATATAATATTAAATTATACAGATATACTATCGTTTAGCGATGATGGGCGACAGGTCTTAAACTTAAAATTTAATTTCTATCCGTCGATTTATATAAATATACATAATTTTACCTCATAAAGTATTTTTATAATTTAGAAAGTATCGCGATACGTTTTACGTTTAATTGTTATTATATATCTTATTTAAAAAACGTTACTTTTGTAAAAAAATATAATATATCTAACTTCGAACATCTGATCCCAAGAATTTTCTTTCTCACATCTAGTAAATAGTTGTTCAACCAAGGATGTTGGTACTTGTGAACTTGCACGACTAAAATTTCCTGGAGAGGGGACGTTAGCTAGAATTAGATTTTTATTAGTAGAACTATTTTCTTTATTGGCTTTCATATTTCATACATTTAAAAAATAATAATTTTATTATATATAATGTTTTTAACTTAAAAAAGAAATATTTTTTAAAAAGAAAGAAAGAGAGAAATTAAATTACAATCACATTTAAATTGATACATTTTAATGAGCAATTATGAATTATTTTTTTAAAATATCAATGATTTTAGAGAAAATAGTTCTAGAAAGATAACTAAATATTTATTGAATTTTTTGGTTAAAGATTGTTTTTAATAAGATCCTTTTTGTGTGTATGTAAAGTAAATCCAAATAAATTAGGGATTTATTATAAAATTAAAAAATATTACGCTGTTTTTTATTTTACAATTTCAAATAAATCACATAGGTAATATAATATAATTTTTAAACAAAAAATATAAAGATTCAGATTCTATAAATTTTAACACCTAAATGGGGTTAAAAAAGCTCTTTTAACAATTCTTAAATTTTAAGGAAGTTTTTATAAAAATTTATAGAATTATATTTTTTAATTATTGATAGAACTCTCAAAATAATAAAATGATATATGTACACAACCCGGCCCGTTAATATATTTTGCAAAAATTGCCCTGCTTAGCCCTTTGTTTAAAACTTTATCTAGCCCATCTAAGCCTGATAATTTTTTAAAAAATAATTTCACGACTCGACCAATCAAAATTTCTCAAAAGGTCAAGGGCCCTGACAGTTTATATTGTATTTTCCTGCCATCTTATTTTTAATGCATGCCTATTAATTTAAATGTCAATTAAAGCCTTTTTACCTCTTTTTATATGCTATCAATTCCTATAATAGCCGTTTTATAAATTAATTGTTTTTTGATATCTGTCATTATTAGTATTTGTATAATTAGATTATATATTAATAATTAACTTTTTAAATTTTTTTCGTGAATTTCCTATTTTATTTATAGATTTAGGTATTTAAGGTAGACAGCTCCTGATATGAAGAAATAAGCATATTATAGTTTATTTTCAATTAGTATTAATCAAGATCAAAATATTTCGCAAAAATATATATACAAATTTTAATGCTCGATTAGAAAAATATTAGATTTGAGAGGTCATGCTTGATATTTTTTGTATACATTGTCCGGGCTCGCTAACTAAATTTTTATATATAAAATGCGGGTTCGACCTGGTGCGTAATTTTGTCCGGTCCGGACCATTATAATTTTTTAGAAAATTTGTTTTGCTTTGCAGACTCCGAATGTATATAAAAAATTGAGAAAAATATAAGCCTTAACATACTAACTATCATATGTTCAATACTGCAATAAGTTATAAATGCTAGATTAGCACCATATTTTAACGGTTAGATAACAGCAATTTTTTTATTAATGATTTATATTATGACTAAATTAAAATATTTTACAGTGGTAAGTATAATGCAGGCATAACCTTTTTTGACTTTTGACTGCTTAGTGCATTGATAATTTTTTCATTCTCCCTTTAAAAAATATTAGATTAAAAAATTTCGATAAAAAAGATGCCAAATACAGTTACATAGATCCTATATTCTCATTCATACTCATCGCCTGCTCTATTCTCTCCATCTTATAGGTAGCAAAGCTCAATGCTTTTTAAATAATTGAGGGGGGGGGGATCAGCCTAACCTTTTCTTACTGCAAAGATTTGCTATATTCGCCATAACTATCTAAGTTTTATCTCTTCCATCGAATAATCATCAATGCCTCAATATGCTTTCATTCTTTCCTTCTCCCTTCTAGTTTTTATTATAATTTTCTTTTAGACATTCTCTTTTTAAGTCTCGTTTCCTTTCTCCGAAATTCTATTTTTATATTTATTCCCATATCTTAGAAAATAAATTGTACACCAATATTTATTGATAATATATTATATCAGCTACTATTCAAATAAAGAAATCACTTACCAGTTAAAATATAAGATCAACTATTTAAATCTTTAATGAATTGTGATAACATTGTTTTCTTACAAATATGAGCAATTATAAATTACATCACTATAAATATAGATAGCGCTATCAAAATTTGCAGTAAAATTTTAAATTAAAATCAGGGATACTACTCTCACCAGAAGCCATTGTGATCGGAGTTGTTAGAAAAATTCTTAGAACGATAGATTTTGAAGGGATTTGAGGCAGTCTATTAGCATGATAAAGCATTAAAATGATAAAGTCATGTTTATGGGTATATAAACAACACCTTAATTAAGGTTTTAAGTTAGGTCACTTGCAACTAATAAGTGAGTTCACTTCAGATTTGCTTAAATACTTTGACCTTGACTAAAATTATGCAGAGCCTAGGCAGCCCTACCTCATCTTTTCCCTACCATGAGACCGGTCATACTATAAAGCAACACTATTGATTGTTAAAGAGAAATTTATAAATTTTATTTCAAAACACATATATCTAATTATAGACAGATATAATGCTAAAAATATTTTTTTTATAAATTAGCTCCTTTAATAATCTAAGAATTTTAACTGAAATATTTATAATTTAATTTCTTTTCTTTTGATAAATATTTTTATAGGGATAATTGCTATTAAATAATGGCTATTAGTCATACTTTCTATGATTACATACAGCTATACAAATAGCCAATTATAGCAAAAAGTCCGCTAAATTAGGCTAAGTCGGGTAAACTTACTCTTTACGCCGCCTCTTCTCATATCTCCATCCCCTATGCTAAAAATTAATAGTATGCAATGACTCTAATTATCTTTAACTCATTAATGCATCCAAAAATATTTCATAATCTGACAAGCAAAAAGGCATATAAAATTTTTTAACGAATTGGTTCGAAATTTTGTATAAGATGAATGATGAAAAGATTTGAAAAAAATTAACCAACTTATCATAATTTTTTCACTTTGAGTATAAAATTTTTCAATCATTTATTTTTCCGCTATATAAAGGAATTTATATATTTTATAGGTATTATTCTAATAAATGAATCCCTTTTATGGCTAAATAATTTTCAAAATACCCACGCTGTAACTTTTCTAAAATAATTCGCTATTCATATTGTCTGTGAATACATAATAATTAGAATTAATTTAATATTTGTTTTTTCATATTATTTAGCGAATTTTTGGTTAGGGTCCACTAGATCGTATGAACATTTGTGAAAAAACGTCAAATGACCTAAAATGGCCACAAATATATTTGAAGCGATTATAAAATTGTATAATAATGTATAAATTGAATTAAATTTTTGTTAGAATAGATAATATTATTGTTGTATTTTGATTTGATCAAACTATATTGAACCATTTGATTATTAGAATTTGTATAATAGCTTTGTTTAAAAATGATATAAATAGCAGATAATTTACAATATTTTAGCAAACTCTTTATTATAAATATATCTTTGATATAACATTATTAAAATTTATATGAAATATCTCATAATAAAAATTTTAATTAATATATAAAAATGCAATCTCTTTTTTTTTGCATGATATAATGTATAAATTGAATTAAAATTTTGTTAGAATAGATAATATTATTGTTGTATTTTGATTTAATCAAACTATATTGAACCATTTGATTATTAGAATTTGAATAATAGCTTTGTTTATATGCACTCTTTGTTTTGCCTAGTTTTCTAAAAAAATTAATTATTAAATGCAAATTAAATAATATATACTTTACAATTTTCTTATTGATAATTGTTGCGATTTAGCTTTAATCTCTTGGATTTTCATAATTATTTTGGGAACAAACTACTTTGGGAACGAACTATTGCAAATTGGCTTTTTTTTGGGAACGAACTATTGCAATACGACAAAAAACCTATTTCCTAAATTTTCATACGAATTAGAGGGACGATACCTCATTTAGTGAATGTATATATTACTAATTTCCATCCGGTTAGTATTTAGTTTTTCCAAAATTATTAAAAACTTTAAAAGCTTGCACACATTTAAATTTTTTAAAGACACATTTTTTAAATTGATATGACTTCGACCACTACTAAAGACCTACCCCGTGGTGGAAAGCAGACATTCAAACCTAAATTTAAGGTAAATTTAGCTAATAATATCTAATTAAATATGATTATTCAGAGTGATAAAAATCATAAACAGATTAAAAAGAATCGGATTAAAAGACATGTAGAAAATATCGAAATAAATACTAGGATGTTTGGCCATTTTGATAAAATTAACTTCAATGTAAATTAATCAATGTTTAGTTTTTATCCATTATTTATCTAGACCCTTACACCTGAAATGAAATTTTTGGGGATTATTAAAGCTATTCATGATTATGAAATGAAAATATCACTGCCAGGCCGTTTAATTGGTACTTTACCTTTAACTAACATATCTGATGATTACAATGAATTTCTAAAATCATACACTAATAATTCAGATGTTGATGAAGTAAATTATTTGTGTTATTATAACTATTTTCTTTTTAGGAACTCATCAATTTGAGACAATTTTTTAATATAGGACAATGGATAAGAGTTCAAGTAACAGAAGTCAAAACAGTTGAAAAGAAAAAAATTATTGTATTATCGTGTAATCCTAAATTAGTAAATTCCTCTCTATCTTTAAAAGATTTACAGAATAATATGGTAAGTTTGCCTATATTTGTAATGTAATTTAATTTACTGTCTCTAATTATATCTATTTTGAAGACTTTAATTAGAGAGACATAATATTGACTGATGTTTTAAGAATTGATTGATTCTTTGTAAATATAATTCCTATTAGAATTAAAAACTCAGATTGATCAGGGATCTCACAAAAATGTCATATTTTACAAATCATTGAATACATTAACAGAATTTTCTTGGTATAAAATATGGCCTTTTAGAACTTTTTTTAATATGAAAATCTAAAAGTATATTTTTATTATCTTAAATGCAGAGATATAGTGTTACAATTTTTTTTAAAATAGCCAACATAACTCATTCCAAAAAATAATAAATTAGTATTAAATGTTATTCAAACACTACTCATTACATTTGAAAAAGTAACATGTTATTCGTTACTTATTAAATATAAATATTTTTTTTTAAACGTAATTATTTTTATTATATTAATTTTAAATATTTAAAATGTTAAAAAATATTATAGGAAGAAAAAATAAATTAAAGATAAACATATATATATATTAAAAATTATATAAACTAAAATATTTAAAAACAGGGGAGAGGGATATTAAAAAGATATATTGTCAGACTGAGCCTAGAGTGGAGATAATTTGCCCATTTCTGGGTATCAGCCATTGGTTTTTATTTTGTTAAGAAATTTTAAAAACTAGTTTTATCGTTTGCTTCGACACTCTGGCTAATATCAATGATGATCAATATCATGAGTGATACCATAAGCAATGGTAGAATAGGGAATGAGTACCAATATGCAATAAAACATTTACTAAATTGAAAATATATTAGAACATAAATAAAAAGCTCTTATTTTTAGAACCTTTCCTAATCATATTAATAGTAATTTCAAATTTACTGAGATATAAAAAAACAATATATATTCAAGAATATTTATGATTTACATGTTTGGAATTAGGAGAAAATTAATTTTTTTTCTATTTAATATATCTTTTTAGATGATCAGCTGTGTAATTAAAAGTGTCGAAGATCATGGATACATTCTCGAAACGGGTCTTCCTTTAAACGCGTTTTTACCTGAAAATCAAGCCCAAGTCTTTATTAAATACTGGAAAAGGAGTTTTTTTTTATATATTATTTTTTCCTTAATTTTTCTTTTTATCATTAAAAAGGAATAATTAGTATTATATATAATTTATGAAATGATGATTGATCGTTTTTAGATATTGCGTAACGTTTAATTTATACTAGAGGCGTGCCTATATTAAGTATCGGATCAGATCCTGGCACTAATATTTTCCGATTTAAAAAAATTCGGATTTTCAAAAATGCCGACTCTATTCGATATTATCTTTGTTTTTTGGTTTTCTTTCTTTCTTTCTTTCTTTCTTCTTTTTTTCTTTCTTTATTTCGTTATTTCTTTCTTTCTTTCTTTCTATTTATTTTATTTTATTTTATAATATTTTAATAAATCGAAATTATTTTAATAGTAGATAAAAAGATGAATAATTTGATATATATAGTGTAATATTTTGCAATAAGAAAAGGATTTAAAGATATTTAAACGTGTCTCGGATGAGATAAACTATTGGGTAATCCAAAAAACAAAAAAAAATACACTTAATTATTCTTGATAATTAGTGTCGTTAAACGGCTCGATTTTTGCCAATTTTAAATTTAGATTTTTAGCCAAAATAATATTTACGCTAGCCTCAAGATTTCGTTAATAGATGCCCAAATCTTTCTGCCATATATGAGCAAAGTCTTCGGGCTTACATAATATTTGTTGGCGAAAATATTGGGTTGGCCCTTTAAACAACGCTACTTGATAATGCACCAAATTTGGCCTTGGGTATGTGAAACTGAAAATTTCTATTGCTTCTTTTATTTTTTGCCCATAGTTTTATAGGTAGTGATAATTTTTTTTTTGCATAGAAAATTATTTTTTCTTAAATTACATTACATGGGCTCGAAGATAAATTTTAAATAGAAATCAATCGAGATATCGGTTATTGGATCGGTTTTGAATTAATATATCGGAAAATATGGGATTAGTACAACTCCTCAGATTAATATTAGCCCATGTTCTGCAAAAACTAATGAACCTTTATAGATTTATAAAAAATAATTTCATTCTAAATATCGGGTAGTATTGGTGCTGGTTAAAATAGTGGTATTTAGCGCATCTCTGATATGGGGCCATCTTAATATTATTATTGAATAATGACAAGTTCCTACATAAATTATAATCAACTTGATATTACACTATAAAACTATTCTTCATTATTAAAAAGGTTTAAGACTTTCAATCGGGCAATATCTGCATTGCAAGGTGGAGTTACCACCTAATCTCGGGTCAAGTAAGAACAACCTGCCTAAGTATATTCCTGTTTCAATCTACACTGGAGTATTTGGAAAGGATAAAATTGACATATCATCATTGGTTTATATTTTCTTTATACCCTTATCTCCCTATTTTTTTTTGTATTCTTCTATTTGACGTGAATTATTTTACATTCAAAATAAGCTATATAGATATACATTACTTTGGTAGATATAGATATAAAAAAAT
The DNA here is from genome assembly GCF_954871325.1 of Gordionus sp. m RMFG-2023. NCBI lineage: Eukaryota > Metazoa > Nematomorpha > Gordioida > Chordodea > Parachordodidae > Gordionus > Gordionus sp. m RMFG-2023. Next base: position 29,057,299 of record NC_088778.1, on the reverse strand, counting down.
AGGGATTAATAATCTTAAACATTTTTTTTTTAATTTACAATTTTAGATTACTTCCAGAAAGAAAGAAAGTTTTTTTTAAAAAACTAATCGAATGTCATATTTTTTGTAGTTAGCATAGTTGGATAATTTACTATACTTTTTAGCAGTTTAAGCTAATTTTTAGCCACGGTTAAACAGCTCCAGCATGCGCCTGTAGATTGAGCCGACATTTGGTCATTCATTACCCAACTATAAGTAGTTAGTGGGTATATTATTATTTTTTTCAATATAAGTTTGGTTATCCTCTATTCTTATATTACTGTTGCGACTTATTTTTTATATTAAATTATTCTAGGATAAATATTGTTGGAACTTATTTTTATTCAAATTATTCCAGGATAAATTGTTGCCACTTTATTTTATTCAAATTATTTCACAAAAGAAAATATATTATGATAAAATTATAACAACGAAAAATATTTTTATTTATAATTAAAAAAAAATAATATTAATGATTATTTTTTACAAAAAAAATAATAATATTTAAAAAAATATATTTTAAAAATTAATTATCATTATTTGCAACATCTCACCCCTTTATTTGGGATGAGATATAGGTTTGATTCCTAATTTTTCTTCTTCAGGGTTGGCTAATAGCATATCTTCAATCTTTTGTATTTCTCGGCTTCAGCTTCCGATGTTGAATAGTGATCCTTAGCCCCAGATCCCGTTTCACACATAAATCAAAGAAAATTCAAATTTAAAAATTTTAAGTATTTTTGGGATCATGCATAAATCAAAGAAAATTCAAATAGAAAAATAGGAAATATTTTTGGGATCAAGGATAAGTTTGGTTTAAAATAAAAAATATAGCAAAAATAAAAACAAGAAATAGAGTATTTATTAATTGGGGTATAGAAGTAAATTTATTTAATGCGATTTTATGAAAAGGAATTGAAAAGATATTAGAAATAAAAAAAAATTTATTTTAAGGAAGGTTAACAAAATCATATATTATTAATTTTAAGAAAAGTTTTGGGTTTTTTATTCCTAAATTAATTTAAAGAAAGTTTTGGTTTTTTATAAAAAGAAAATTTTGAATTTAAAATAAAATTTCTAAAAATAATGAACAATATGATGACTTTTTACATTAAAACGCCGCAATCCATAATACAAGTGAACCAGGCTAATCTAGGGAGTCCATTGGCCGATGCCTGGTTAGATAGGTGGTTGATACAACAACAAGGTATGATGACACATAAGCCTCAATTTTCAATGAATGGACGAGGGGCTCCGTACGCCTTACCTTCAACAAACAATTATAATACAATGGTGATGGGAGAAGAAGAAGATTTTACTCAATATGCGATGATGAGAGAACGATCACAAACTCCTATAAACAATATACAATGTTTTATTTGTGGGATATTAGGACATAAGATTATAAACTGTCGAGCTAACTTTGGACCATTACCAAGAAAAATGTTATGGAAGGTTCAAAGTTTCGAAGCCAAATGAATCGTCTCAAATTCCGACACCACTAATTTTATGAGGCAAGTATCCGAAGAGTCCCGAACAATTTTTTCAACGGGATCTGAAGGATCACTATTCAACATCGAAAGCTGAAGCCTCCTTGAGAGAAATACAAAAGATTGAAGATATGCTATTAGCCAACCCTGAAGAAGAAAAATTAGGAATCAAACCTATATCTCATCCCAAATAAAGGGGTGAGATGTTGTAAATAATTATAATTTTTAAAATATTTTTTTTGTAGAAAAATCATTATTAATATTTTTGTTTGGAATTTTTAAATAAAAAAAAGTTTTTCGTTTTTGTAATTTTATCATAATGTATTTTCTTTGGTGAAATTTGAATAAAAATAAATGGCAACAATCCATCCTGGAATAATTTTAAATAAAAATAAGTCGTAACAATTTACAATTTATCCTAAAATAATTTAATTTAAATAATAAGTCACAACAGCTACTATGCTTCTTTTCTTATTAAATGTAGGCGTAAAATTTTACTTATCATTTCTAAGCTTTTAAATTTGTATAGAACATTTCATTAGAAGACATGGCAATAGCTACGATTTTTATAATTCCTTTCTAACGTTGTCAAACGGATTTTTTTTTTATAAATTAATTAATCTCTTTAAAAAAAAAGTTTTTAGACACTTTAAATACACGCGTATTTGAGAAATGGTGCCCAACTTCGGTGGATGCCATCTTACCCGGCTCAGTCATGGTGGTCACTATAGTGCGCAAACTTAATAATGGAGGCTACGAGGTTGCTACCCAACACTCCACTCGAGGATATCTCACTCCACCCCTCCCATCTTTAGAGGATTCAGATGATGATCAGGATGATAAAAGGTAAAATTTAGTATAAAAAAAAACTAATATAAGGGGACCCTTCATATCAAGATGGTTTATTTTAGTAAATATGATTAGCTAGTGTGGTTTAACCAAAATGGCAAGCATATTTTGGGGCTCTTAATTGTATTAGGGTTACCAAAGAATGAATTTAATAATTTTTTTTAGAAACTAGATATATATTCTAGTTTCGAATCTTGAAAAATTAATCATTTTAAAGGGATGATTAACGAACTCTTCAAATATCAAAATTATTCAACTGTTGATCCTTGAATATAAAATCTTTTTTGAGCATGCTCGATTCTTGATAAAAAACAAATCTTTATGAAAATTTTCTTTCTGCAAAATTGATTCTCTCATTGATGTAATTCTTTTATCAAAAATAATTTTTGATAAAAAAAATAGCTTTTTTTAAAAAAATAAAATATTTTATTTTTAAACAAATGTTCCATCATTATTTAAGTTATTATAGAAGATAGATGGGTGTGCGATAATGGGTTAGGAGTTATCAAATTAAAAAGGTTAGAGCCATTTGATCAATTTCATCCTAAGATGTATTCAATAAAGTACCAACATAGTAAGCCCGCTGGCTGGACAGGCCATAGCATTATCAATAAAATATAGCACTGGTACCTGGCCCTAAAATTATAATATTTTTTTTGCCTGATCGAATATTACAATTATTTAGCCTGGCCCAAAAAAGGTTTTTCGGGCTGGGCTAAATGAAACAAATTGTATCAAAAATAATTATGCGGGCTATAGTTTTTGAAAATGTTTTGAAAAACGATAATTAAACAAAATTTGTCATGTTTTCTTTCGCAATAAATTATTCGGAGCTGGGCTGGTTAAAATCTTTTTTATGGATCAGATTGTAAAATCCGTATAAAAATTTTCGCAGGTTGGTTCAGCTCTTGCCTTAGCTACCTCAAATCACGATTGAAGGTTAAAGGCTAGAGAAGTTTTTTTGGGAAAAAATTGGATAGGAAATTACAATTTTAAATAATATAAAAACTTCATTTAAATTAGCATTATGGTATGCTTGGAATATATTGACTATACAGGTGTTTTAATATACACCTTACCATCTCTAGTTAGACTGTGAATTATTGACCGAGAAAAATGGTAGAAAACCCACTCGCATATTATCATTAATTATATCGACCAAAAGTTGATAAATAATTTTGTCGCAAACAATCCCCCCCCCCCCTCATCCCCACAAAATCACAAAATATTTGCTCGCAAAAAATAATTGTTAAAAAAAACTTTATTTTTTGATCTTTACAATTATTCATTTTTTTGGCAAAAAAGAATCTTCACACGATCATTGAAGAGGTTATTAGAGATAAAAATTCATTAGAAAATTATTATAATCTTTATCATTTATAATTATCAAATTACCTAATTCCAAAAAAAAATAATAGGAAAAAAACAGATGACCATACAGAATGTAGTAGTGGAAAAGACGGCAAAGATAATTTAGAAAAAAGGATAGATGTTTTGAATTCTATTTTAAAAAAGGAGAAAGGCTGGGCTATTGGTAAACGCGTTTTTCCGGTGATAGTAACTTACGTCAATTCGTTTACAAAGGCCTTCGCGGTGACGGCCCGACCTGGCATGATAAGAAATATAATGGCTCCCGCTAGAGGGGGCCTTTTCGCTCCCAATTTTTGCTTCAGAAATGTTAATAATCTTCTCGAGGATTCGGAACTTAATAATATTAAAGACACTCTCGTATATGCCAACCGCGGAAAAATTATAAATAATGTGCGTGTAATAAGTGTGATTAATGGCGGAAAATTTACGACAAAATTATTTGTAGCCTTTGAGCTAAAAATTATTACATCAAGAGGACGCGGTAATAAAGCTAACGACCTGACAAACATTATAAAGTTAGTTGGTATAGGAAATTGGAAGACAACTGCAGGCGTTAATATAGTTGGTAAAGATGATTCGAAAAAGTTAAAAAAAGACTTAAAAACGAACCTGAAAGATGGTAAGCATAATAAGAGGGAGGCTTCGGTAGCCCAAACTGAATCGAATAAAAAGAGCAAAGTAATCGACAAAAATTTCGTCCCAGCTTTAGGCTCCACTCTGGCCGGCTGTCTACTAGATTTTGATCCCGTCCTTGGCATCGCCATCTTGGATTTTGATCCGAAGTATTCACTTTGCTCCAAATCTATGTCACCCTTCGGCGAACATTCATCCTTCCCCAGCGAATTTCCCCTCAAAAAAAGCGCGGCTTTGAAAAGTTGGGTCGTTTCGCAGGACGCCTGGCGAAATTATGAATCGGTCGCTATTGGTGCTATCGTTCATGGATGTGTGGTGCTTAAATACAGCGACGAAGAAGGAGTGTTGGTCAAGATTAACGAGCGGATAAGAGGCTTCATTCCGTTACTTCATTTATCCGATTCACTTTCAAGCTTTAAAAACAAGGGAAAAGGTAAAGAGCAAGTTAGCGCTGTCATCAAAAAATATAGGCGCAAATTTTACACCCCCGGGAAGTTGCTGACTTGTCGAGTAATGACAAAATATATTGCATCTTTTTAAATCAAACTTTTTCTTTAATAAAAATCTTTGATTATATATTTTACTATAAATAATGCTCAAATACTTTTTAAAAATGATAATTATTGGCTGGATAAGCATAATATATTAATTATTATATAGTTTATTCCTACTCACTCTTGTTTCAGGTGATTGACGTGCTCCCCGACCTCACTAAGCTCATTGTGACCCACAAAAAGTCTCTCATTAACTCAATTCTGACTCCTTTGAAAAGCTATTCCCAGGTCAGGTTTGGCACTCTAGCCAAGGGCTCAATAGTCAATATTATGGATTACGGCTTGCTCGTTGCTTTCTACGGTTCAGTCAAGGGGATCATCAGGTTCGCTTCACAACCGGTCGAAATTACGGAATCACGTGAACCCATCGATCAAAAGGAGCTATACCGACTTGGGCAAACTGTAACGTGTCGCGTGTTGGAAGTCAGGGTGGAGGAAAGGAAAATGAGCCTGGCCATACATGTACATGATTGTTTATTATAATCGAAGCTCAAGAATGCGCAGAGATTTTCTCTTATCTTCACAATTTTTTTTCCCCATCCTTATGTGATCTCTAGTTTTTAATCTTCAATAATTAGTCAATCTCAACGTTTCTAAATTCTTTTAAGATTATGTGATAATTTGTTTTATGTATCAAACAATATAATATATATTTGATAATATTTAGTATAACCTACAATTCTTTATTGTATATCAATCTTCATGTATATCATAATAATAATCAATTTATTTATTATCAAAAACAATATCTTCCAAATCCAAAAATAAAAAAAATTTTAAAAAAAAATTAAAATTAAAATTAAAATAATTAATGAATTTGTATATCATTTCTCTTTTTTCTTTCTATTTATCACCTCATATATCTTCATATATAACAATTTGAGTTTAAAATAGGGGAATAAATTCTAATTATTTAACATGATTATATCAGCTAGTTAAAATATAATAGTAATTAGCTTCATTTTTAAATTTATTGATAGAAACGTAAATTGACAGATGATCTATCAATCAGAGACGAAACTGTTATTGAAAAGGAAATCGAAACGACTACAACAAAAATTATAGTGGATAAATATCAAGGCCTGAAAGTTGGAAGGGTTTAAAAAAACTATATTAATGAATGAATGAAATTTTATTTAAAATTTTTTTATTTAATTATTACATTTAATAAATCAGTTAATCACCTCAAAAACATTTTTTTAAATAAAAGATTTATTCTGGTGTCATAACGTGTAAGATGACCTCTGGATTTCGCGTTAGCGTACAATTACCTGGTCATAAAAAGATTTCCACATTTTTACCCAAATCTCACCTTTCCGATTTCCCCGCCAACTTCCAACTTATCTGGGACCACTGGAATGAAGGAATGGAAATAGAAAATTTGCTTTGCTTATCCTTATCCCCTAAAATAGTATTTACATTTGATACATTAAAAAAAAGGTTTCAAATGTACACGCGATCACTTTTACTCAGTAACAGTGAGTTCTAGCGTTTGAGAAATCACGCGTTTGGTACTCATATATTATACAGGGCAGTTAGTCCTGAGAATTAGGTTATTCTCTAATCCCCTTTTTGCCAAAAATGATTTATATCAATTTTTTTTATAATTATGTTATTCTTATTTACATAAAAAATCAGATATTTATTAAAGAAAGTTAAATTACGGCCAATATAAAGTGAAGTAACTTGGCCTGGACCCAGCCACAATCCTCAAGACATATCTAGATTGTAGTTTTTTTGCTATTTTAAAAATATTTTCGTCTTCAATAGCTTACAAAAATAAAATTGAACTAAAGAAAAGAAAAAAATAAAATAAAAATATACACAAAAATTTATTTAAAAAAATTATATGAATTGAATAGTGAGGCAAACTTAAATATTAATAAAATAACTGGTCAGGGATCGTGGCCTGCATTGGAAAAAAATTAAAAGACCAGCCCGGACCATGATCTTTGAAAAAGACCTGCCCGTCAATCGATCAGCTCTAAGACCGATAGGTCGGACTGTTGACCTTCACTATCCGACAAAAATATTTAATTTTTTTTGTTGAACCCGAAATAAATATGATCCGTAGCAGGACTCTGATTCAAACCATAAATACATAAACATACATCATCAAGATTTTGACAAATAAGTCCTTTTACAAACGGATCAAAGACCCTCTTCCCGGTGGATCTCGCGCCATACTTCCTCTCATTCCAAACGATAATTCTGACCGCAACGCCGATGTCAACACGGAATACGACACTGCCGATGGTCTGTTGCCAGGTATCTATTGCGTCGGAAAGATAAAAACTCACAGAGAATGTGGTTTAATAGTGAATTTCCCGGATGGTACACGTGGATTGGTACATCGATCTCACTTCCCAGGGCGAGGTCACGAGTTTAATCCGAAAGATCGAGAAACTAATGATGACGCACCAAGTTTTAAAAATGATGCATTTGTATATCAAAAAAAATTAATATTTTAATTATTAAAAATATTGATTTTTTTTATTTTCTCTTTTACAAACATCCAGCAGACGATAAAATTGATAAACGAAATAAAATGGAAGTTAAAAGAGAGGAGAAGCAAGATGGCCACTTAGAAATTGCACTCGATGGGAAACAAAGTGAGGAAAGTATGTTAAACACGACTCCCGGAGCTACTATAATGGCCAAAGTTTTGGAGGTCAAGTGTCCCTCCGTTAATGAACAGACGATAAAAGGTTTTTTTTTATTTCCAATTTAGATCCACAAGGAATATTTTTTAAAAAATATTTTGATTTGACGATTCTCATGAAGAACGATCATCTATATTTCCTCAAAGTTTTTTTATTAAATGATTAATATAAGGCTGTGACCTAAGTATCAAAAATATAATTAATAAACTTTCGTAACTAACGAAAAAAAGAGAAATATGCAGGCCTCTTATAAAAATCAGAGACCTGCAGGCCTAGACCTAAGCTCGGTCCATCGTATGTTTTTTTTTAAATACCCTGGCCGGACCTAATTAATTTTTTAAATAACAAATATTTTAAATCGCCATTATTACCTATAAAAGTTAAAAATAAATATAATATATTTTTAAAAAATTTGTGCCAGGCCTGAAAATATAAAACCCGGGTCTGGCCCGAAAAAATTTTGAAAAAATAGAAATCCGGGCGAGAAAATTATATCTTTTTAAAAATCCGGGCCGGACCATCCAAATACCTCTGCAGGTCTCTGGAAAAATAAAATATTGGCTCATTTTTTCTAAATTACAAAAGTTTATTAATTTTTAATGATTAGAGAAATTATAAAAATTTAATAAATTTTAGCTTTTTTATAAAAGTTGTGAAATTTTTGTTAAACAAAAGGTAAGCAATATTAATTTATATTTTCTAAATTATAATAAACAAAAGGGGAAGTATAAAAATAATTTAATAGGAATAATTTACAAAACTTTAAAAAAAATATATTAATGGAAGACTTTGGCCATATTTCATAATTTTCTAAAGTTACGAAACTTTTTAGGTTTTTTGGAATTTAGGTCATGCCAAAATATATAATACATTTTTTAATTAATTAATGAATATAAAATTCGAAATTTACAGACGTGATAACCCGATCGGTAAGTTGGTGGCCCATATAGGGGTTTTTAAATTCCGACTTTATTTTTTCCCATATGTGTTCTAAGAAATCATTTAGAATCTCTAATAAATTTTAAAATTGGATTTAATATTGATACAGTGTAACAAAGATACTTTTTTAGTATCTTTTTCAGTACTTTCTTTCAGGGTTGTTATGAACCTAAGTTATGGTTAAGAAATTTAAAATTATTTGGTTGGATATTTTGAGAGCACAGACCTAATAGGGACCGATTTATGGGCAACGCATCTAACCCGGAGTAATATGCATCAGGGGCAGGTACAGGCCTCTTTCAGATAATCGGTTTCGACTTATCAAAATTTTCGCTAATTAAAGTTTATAATTCCTTAACCATAATTCGGGTTCACAACATTGTTTTTTTAATTATCATTATTATGGATGAAATCTATATTTTTAAGAAAGCATTTGCGGAAACATTTAATTCATACATTCGTTTATTAAAATTAGTTTAACATAAACTTTTAATTTTTTTTAAAACATATATCACTAAGCAAACGATACCAGAACTTTGCTTTCATTGACCCTCGCTGACAGGGATATTAATAGTGACAGGCGAAAAGTTAGCTTTGGAGATAAGGGCGCCACCATGTTGGATTATTATTGGTCGGAAAGAATGGCCATTTTTTCTAGATTTAGTGTGCAACATTCTTACAGTAATTTTTTTTTTCATATTTATGATAGAAATAATTAACATTATTCATATGCAGTAGCAATGTGACGCGATGTAAGGAGGAATTTTATTAGCTCTTATATTGCGTCGCATTGTGCTTATTATAAATTCAAATTTCAGCCTTACCACTCATTCACTGTTAATGCGGATTCGCAGCAAGGAATGCAAAAATACATCATATTTTGTAAATTTCTCCTCAAATTCCCTTTAACTCTGAATGAGGGGTAAGGGGAACAAAAATTATTTTCTATGGACTATTATAACTTATGAGAACTTGTATCATTTTAATGGTTTCTTGTTCTCCATATTTTCTTTCTCAGATTTATTCTTACCCGGACAACTGCTGAAAGCCCAATACATAATAGCGCCACAAGAGGACGGTAATGCATATTTTGTAATTTTAAATCCGATTAAGTCCGACATAAAGTTACTATGCTTAGCCCGCATCCCTAAAACCGAAGGAGCCTCCCCTACGATATACGATTTTAAAATGGGCGCAATTGCAGATGAGAATTACGAAGCGCCGCCATTAAAGGTAGACAAAAAATATGATGTAATGATTTTGCACCCCGTGAATATCAAAGAAAGTGATATCGATCATAATGGTTCACCAACTCTCACCTATTCAGCCATGATAGTCATGAATCACAACATATCTCGAAATAAAGATTCCAGCAATTTTGAGTCATTCTCGAGTTTAGCAAATTCTAACGAAAAGGATTCGGTTATTGAGGCAACCATTTTAGGGCTTGAAAACTGTGAAAACAACGTTTCCACGAATAACTCCCCCAGGAAAAATTTACCGAACGAGGAAAATGATAAAAGAAAAGCGAAAGCGTCTTCTTATTTTGCCAATGTCCTGCTGGAGTTAAACAAGAAGTCTGACGCGAAAGACGGTAAAACTATAAACGGAATCAAGAATTATTTCCCGGCATTTTTACCCCTCTACTGGGATTTTTGTGACGTGTTGCCTAAGGTTGACTCACAAGACCTAATCGTCGGAAAGGTTCAAATTAGATCCTATATTAAATAATTTGCCAAAAGAGGGCTAAACATTTCTGCCATGTATAGGCAAAAAATCTCGAATTGTTTGGATAAAATCTTTTAAATAGTTTGTTTTTAAAATTTGTTTAAATTTAGGTGTTTTAGCAACGCTCATGTAAGGTTTAATTATATTTACCCATTAGCTAAATTTAGTTGATAAAGTGTAATATTTTTTATTTAAAAAAAAACTATAATTAACCCTGCATTCACAGCTAGCGCAAATTCGTGGCAAAGTATACAAAATATGATATAACTTCGCCTCGAATTCTCGCTAACTCTGAATGCAAAGTTATGAAATGATTCACTCGGTTTTAAATTTAATACCTATGTTACTGGGTAATCCAGCTCGGTAAATAGCCTCATAGTTGGAAATTTTTTTTTAGAGATATTAGAGATGGCCCCCACTTTCATTTCTTTTACGTTGCGTTTAAAATGCTGAGAACATTCCTTTTTGTCTTTCGTCATTTAGAACAGCTGAAATATGTTTCTATCATTTGGTATAAAAGGGTTATTTTAAAATGTTATATGATTATATTGGATATTTTTGGGCAAAAATACAAGTTACAAATAAAAAAAATTGAAATTTAATTTATGTTAAACATTCATATTTTTTTCGAGACATTTTTAAGTAAATGGTTTGTTAACTTTATCATTAGGGGGGGGGGGAATTTAAAATAACAATGTTATTGATAGAAAGAATCCATAGAAGCATGTTTAAAAGAATGCTAATATAGTAAAACCTGTCTAATTTGTGCACTTGTCTAATCTATTAAGTCTTTTTCTGATATATTGTAATTAATAGGAGTTCAATTGGAACTCAAGATTTTGGTATAATTACGGAGATGCCTGAATTATCAAGAGATCAAATTAGACAAGTTTTACTATCTAAATACTTTTTTAGTATGTGGCAATTTAGGTATATAGCTATAATATAATATTTAATGAAAATTTTTGGGGGATAAAAAGAAATTTAAAGTTCAGATCTCTTGCATCGAATCTAAATTCAAATACGTCACGGTAAGATCTTTAAAACATTCGTATATTCCGCAATCATCCTCCTTGCATACAGAGACCTCGACAAACGATCTGCCTCTCACAGGAATCGTATTTCCTAGCGGAAAGTTTAGGATAGCCAAACGAGCTGTCACCCATCTAGAACTCGAGCCTATGAAGGCTCGGATTTACGTCGATCAAATCTATGAACGATTTTTTGGGCAAACACATACTAACGTATGATTAATGATATGTTAATTAATATAATTAGAAAATTGAATAAACTCTTGATTTGAAAACTCTCTTATCTTTGGGATAACGGGGCGAAATATCGTTCAAACATAAAAATAATTTATTTATAAGAATTAAGTAGACTTTAGGAATAGTAATTATTTAAATATTTTTAGGATTTAAAATATTTGGTAAGGGGGAAGAATTAAGATTTTACAAGTACTTTAAAATAAATAGTAGGATCTTCTAAACATCATGCATTTCTTTATTCGACTTTTATGTTACAGGCATAAGAATCTTAGGACTGTATCATAAAAGTCCAGTATAGCTAATTGTAATTATACAAAAAGCCCTGAACATATGGCTATATAAAATGCTTATTTTTTAAAAATAATACTTTCAGAACAAGCGCAAAATATTGAATCATTTTCCCAGAGGCTCCCTGATAGAGGATTCTTTATACGTCATGTGCCACGAAAAAGTGATCCTCAGAAAACGATTAGCACTTACTCATCCAGGAATAGCCACGACAGTTCCGATTCTGGGTTTTGCCGGCCTTCCTTCCGAAGTTGATTCCCGGCTTTTGAATAGGAAGCCCTATGATTTCAAGTTTAAAAAAAATATTATAATATTTGGTATTATTTATTTATGATTAAATCGTGAATTATTATTATAAGGTTCTATCTTCTCTTCCGTTTAATTTCAAAGAAAGAATAATTTTTAGAAATAATATATGCAAGATATTTTTTTAAAATTCTTTTCACGCGCAAACCAATAATGATAACAGAATTGACGAACAGTTGACATGTTTTGTGGAATGCGTGCAACCTGAAAAGCGAAAGATTACATTTTTCGTCAACCACCTGACTAAGGCTGTTTGCATGGATGTCGATCTGTCCATCAATAAAAAGGTGTGTAACATTTATTATCGGATTATTTATTTTATTTCATTGTTTTCTTTCCTCATACGAAATGTTCTCAAAAGATTATATCCAATGTTTCCCTAAAATTTAAACGCGGTCGAGTCTGCAAGGGTGCCCGCGTCATTAATATCGTATCGACCGGTGAAGGCGGAACCGAACGCGTCTTACATCTGTCGCTCATTCACGATTCTTTTGACCAAACTATACTGCCACCTAACTCATTGGTGTGTGGTCTTTATCTGAGACGTCTGCCCGACCAAAGTTTTAAAATATTCTTTTATATATTTTTCTTCCAGAATGCGCTTTATTCAATTTTATAAACGATAATGTTCGCAAGAAATGACTGTCTAAGAAAATCTGAATACGTTAGTGCTTACCAATAGTAAATGAATTGGACGAATGTAAAGCACGAGATATTATGAATTTTAAGAAATGAGGCGATACAAAAAAAATATTTATTTGGCTTTTACATTTTTTTTTTGAAGTGGGTTTCCTATTCAAGCTACCCAGGAATCGATTTGGTATAGCTTCCATCTTTAATTTAAGAGATTTGTTGGCGGATGCTCTTAAATTTTGTCCCGACAAACGGTCCCTTCATAAATGCAGAATCCTCAATCCAATTTCCCCAATCTTGGACACCCCTTCTAAAAATCGTCTGCTTAAGGTTGGTTTTCTTTTATCTAATCAAATTTTTTTTAGTCTCGAAGAAATTAATTCAAATTATTATAACTATTATGAAATCAAAATAGAATTAAAAATTTTGTTTTTATTTTAAACCTCATTTATAGTAAACGCGTTATGTTCAAGCGATGCGTTATTCACAAAATCAAGCTAATATAAATATGGAGCGAAACGATGAAAATTTTATTATAAAATTTGAAAACATATGTTGCGACGTATATTTCAAAATTTATTAACGCTACAAAGAATCATCTGCGATTTCTATAGCGTTAAATGACACAACGCATGAACATATAGCGTTTACTATAAATGAGGCCTTATTATTATTGTTTAATTACGGCGGAATCGCTTTAGGTGCTCAAATCAGAAGACGATGAAATTTTGAATCGCGTTTATTTAATCAGTCTAAAAAGATCGAAAAGAGCCGAAGTAATTTTTCATTTCTTTTATCCCCTATTATTACAATTATATAGTATTTTTTATCTACATATTTTATCAAAAATTAATTTTGATGTTTTCGCCATAATCATCAATTATTAACTTAACTATTGATATTAGATTCAATATTTGATCATATTTAGTTTTAAATTAAAAACTAGTTATTTAACATCAGTAAAAAGCAAAAAAAGATGTTTTTTAGACCTTTAACCCCGAATATCTCCGCTAATATAATTGCTAATGCGCTAAAATTTTGTTTACAATCTAATGGGAACAGATATAACTAGCCTACGATTTTTCATCGAAATCGAAAGGGGTCGGCCGAAAAGTGATTGATTTGACATGGAATGACCCTATAATATTTATTGACTATTATTATTTTTGGCGGAGAGGGGTGGGGGTGAATATTAAATAAACCATCAGCATAGTTAGGGAGCGGCTAAAAATAGGCTAATTATGCTTAATCTAGAGGCGCGTGCGGTAGAAAATCTTCTAAGCAGAGGTCCTAGTTAATTCATTTCTGCCTTATTTAAAATTGTGGATGTATTTTTTTAAGTCAACCCCAAGGTTAAAACGATAGATTTTTTTTTTTTAAAACAACAAGTTTTAGCCGTTTCTTACCCTATCAAAATGACTTAATATAGAGCCTATTACTTGTCATATTATCTTAAAATTTGTGTAAAATTGATTTGGCGATGATTAATTATTTGATGTTTTTGACAGTTTTTTATTTAAATTTTGATGCTGTAAAGCATATTTTGCAAACTATGTTATTTTATATTATTATGGCGATGGATAATTATTTTTACAAAGTATTTTTTTTCTTAAAGCTATTTTAAAAATTTGTATCGGGATCCTTTATTATTTCAAACATTGGATTAACTCGAGCCTATGAAGGCTCAGATTTACGTCTATCAAATTTATGAAAGATTTTTAAACGCATATCAAAGTACCATTAATGATATGCTAATTAATATAATTAGAAAATTGAACCAAACTCTTGATTCGAAAACTTTCTTATCACTTTTGAATTTGTCAAAACAAAAAAACGCGGTTTAATAATAAGTTATCATTGCTGATATGCTCTCCATAGACAGATCTATTCAACGCCCATATTATTCATCCCGGAGGAATTCCACCATTTCCCTATCTGTCATCTCCACGCCAGCTAATCCACTGTCTAGTTGATCTCCGTTGAAGAGAGCCGTTTCCACAATGTTTTCTGCAACTGTTGCCACAATGAGCATATCGTAAATGACAACTTTATTATATTGCGTTTTGTTGAGAAATTTAAATTTTTTTTTTAAATATATATATTATTAACGCTTTTAATATTATTGTTGTTTATTTTGATAAATAAACATCGTATTTTATTATAATTTTTTTCCGATTATATTTGAAATTCATTTTTATCAACATTCTTTATTATTATTCAAGAAAGGAAAAATTGAAAATAAAGATATAAAAAATTTTAGTGTTGTTAATGAGCCGATTTTTAAAAAGGGCTATCTCAATTTTTTAACCTGAAATATATTACATAAGCCTCGATACTTCACTAACATGTGTCCAACCTTTGGTTTCTGAATAAAATATCGAGTTAGCCGTTTTTTGCTCACATCGAGCCGTTTAAACAACACTAATCTAAAGCATTCAAAGGGTTTTAAAAAAAGGAGGATTAATAGCGCTACTAATCTAGTCCATTTATAATGTTTTTTATTATATTTAGTACCGGCTGATACTATGCTTGTCGGTGGTATATCTTTTTGGATGTCGATATCGTCTAAAAAGGTGGTCTATGTCCATCTCTAACGTAGATGTATATATCAAATCCAAAATCAGCTGGTGATTTTGATTTTCTCGTGTTGAATTATTAATATGAAAACTTTACACAAAAAATTCAGACATACATTTATGGTGTAAAAATTTTTAGGAAAACGAAAATGGCATGTGAGCTAATTCATATTTAACGGACGATTTAAAATACATTTTTAAGTAAGTATTGTATATCTGGTTGTTTTTTTGGGCCCTATAAAGAGAGAAGCTATATAAGTAATTTGAAAACTTTTTTAAACCTATTTTTTTTTCTTATTATTAATGAAATCAAGAATTTTTTGCCTGATTCGGGCGATATATTATCGCAGTTCCAACCAGGCCACGTAGTCACCGGCCTACTGACAAATATGGCTCCCAATCACGTGATTTTATCACGTTTTCCGCGAATCATCTGCGTTGCCGAATCTCAAATCTTTGGGAATAGGGCGGAGGATTACTTTTTACCAACGGCGCTAAAAGAAACAGGTGATAAGGAAGAAGCTGAAAATATTATTAAAGGAAATAAGCTGGAAAAAGATGTCTCGAAAATCATAACATGCCTGATTACCGAGTTAGTTAAAATATTAACAAAAAATTTATACTTATTTTTATCCATTTGTCGGAAATTGATTAATGATAAAAAAAAATGACTGAACTAAAAATAAGGGAATATGTAATACAAAAGCAATACCTATAAAACAATAATAAAATATTTAAACTGTGTTTATAGTTTAGCAAAAGAGAAATGGAGTTAATATTGGAAAGAATCTGTATTCACGATATGCTGCTTACAATGATGTATATATTTATCCTACTAGATTGCGCCATTTTTTTTAGTTTGCACTTCGGCTAATTGTCTTTATTTATCATTATGTATATAATGTCATTTAATCGACGACATACAAAACCATAAAATGGCCCAACAGCTGACGTCTGGGGCTTTTTTAAAGGAATCTAATAAATAAATCGCCAATTTGGCAAAATTTTAAGCAAAAAATCTTTGAAAATCACAAAATTAGATTTTTTTTTAAAAAAAAATTGTAATTTATTATGGAAGATTTTATGCCAAAAAAAACACATAATACTAATGCCTCATTTATAGTAAACGCGTTATGTTCAAGCGTTGCGTTATCTAACGAAATCGAAATCACGGCTTTGATAATTTTTGAAATGTTCGTGGCAACATATGTTTTTTATATTTATCATAGCGTTTTCTTAGTTTCGGTCCATATTTATAAATTAATACAGATTCACTGACTTGATTTCGCAAATCACGCACCGCTCGGAAAAAAGGCATTTACTATAAATGAGGCCTTACGTTTTTTACAAAAAGGATATTGATTTATAGGTAAAATTTGATCACGAATTTGTTTGAGCTTGAATTCATAGTGGCGCGATCGCGATTTAAAAGCTGATTGATTTTTAAAATCTGTTTATGAGATCAATTATTCTTTATTAAAATCATTATTTCTTAGATTACTATTAAAATTTGAATTAAAGATAAAATTAATATTAATAAATAAAAATTGATCTCATAAACAGATTTTAAAAATCAATCAGCTGTTAAATCGCGATCGCAATCGCGCCGCTATGAATTCAAGGTGAGCATTCTCAGAAATAATCTTCATTTAAAAAAATTCTTTGAATTGAAGAGCACTTAAAACTGCTTTCAAAATATGAATTTTTTTTTTGAAATTAATGCAACTAATAAGCAGACGATAAAAATTTTTATATGCAAATGTTCGTAATATACAAATTTTTCGAAATGATATCTTGCAACGTTCGATTTTTGACTCGATATCTTTTAAACTTATTTTCTCGAAGGGTTATAAAGCTTGGGGCTAGTATTTAGTCTATGCCATTATATTAATATAATTTTTTGAAAAATAATTATGGTGACAAATAAATCACGCGATCTAAATATATAAAATCGGACGACTATTTATCAATTACGATAAATATTAAACAAATTGTGAAAATTAGATAAGAATAAATCCCTACTAGTATATTGCTATATCACAACTCACACAATTTGCCCGCACAACTCTACAACTAAAATTAATATATTTTGATTTGAAATTAGGAAAATATAAAATTTTAAGAAGAATGTAAAAGCATGAAGTTTGGAGTAACCTTTGTAAAGAAGAAAAATGTATATATAAATTTTAAAGGTTTGTTCTCAATCATTTTCATAATATATTATAAAATAAAAAATATTAAATTATATCATTTCTTTAAAATATAATAAATATTTAAATATAAATAAATTACTTTACTAAAAATAAATAAATAATAATTAATGCTTGTAATTTCTATTCACGACTTACTCAAGTTGGAAGTCTAAATTAAAAAAAATAATTGTATAGTAAATTAATAATAAAAACTAATTTGAAATCACGACTTGAGTTCACGACTCGAGTTCATAACTCAAGTCAGTTTGGTTCGATTTTTTCGACCCAAAACTTAGACTCAGTTTTCGACTAAGTCGACTCCTCAGTCGTTTAACAACACTAGTTCTCATAAACATTAAAAGATATATAAATCATAATGTATATCCCCTTGTTTTACGTTGTCATACACATACTCCCACATACATTTATACATAATCAAAATTATATAATAATAATAAAAAATTAAAAAGTGAAATTATATATAAACAAAATATCAATTATCAACATAAAAAATATAACTTTCTTTTAAAATTTACATCTTCGAAATATCCTCATTTACTAGTCTACATTAGTGATCTGCATTGGACCTAATTTTGCAGGCCCGGCCCAAATTTTTTTTTAAAAATATATAAAACTAGAGAATTTTCTTCTTTACTCAATGATGGGTTAATAATAAATTTTCTATCTTAGGATCATCCAATAGTTAAGGTTTTTTACATGAAAACAATGTTATCCACCAGAGCTCCTGTTAGTCAGCGTTGCTGTTTACTCCCCACCGCATAAAGGTAGGAGATGGATTTTAGGAGAGCAAAGAAATGATAAAAAGAATTAATAAAAGAAGGAAGAAATAGAAAAAAAAGACAAAGATATATAAAGACTTGACGATTATCGGTTCCAACCCATATGCATTTGTCGCCATATAAAAAATATAATATAATAAAATTTATAATATCTAAAATTTTACCTAAAAATGAGATTTAAATTTTTTTTCAAAATTGAGAGGGAAACATTTTTTGGGTATATCACCGTATGTTGCCTTTTATTTGATAATTTTTTCCTTTGCTCGTAGCTTGATGTAAATAACCTGAAATAAAGCGTTTAAATATAAATTATAAAATTGAATCTACTTTTGTCAAATAAATGTTTTCTTATACCATATTAACTTTGTTTTGTATATAATTAGTAAAAAAAAAATCTATAATATTAATTTCATATTAATATTTTAAAATTCGCCGATTTATCGCTCTCGTTGGCAGGGTCTTCTTCTGATTCATTTATCATTTTCTTTAATATTTTTTTTAATCAATTTTCCTGTTGCGAGATTCTTCAATCTATTTCTGTTTCATAAAGAATATTAACCCCCCCCCCCCCCAGATCGACCAATTTCTTTATGACGCTCCGTGTCTAAAAGTATTATAATAAATTATTATAAAAATTTACATAATACATCATTCGTTGAAATCATATTTATATTAATATTTAAGAAATTTTTCCTTTTTTGTGCCGGTAAACTATATATATATATCGTTGAACGTTATTAATTATTTTTTATCTGCAAAATCTTAGATTTTAATATGTATAATGAGAATTAAGGAAAAGATAGTATAAGTGTTGTAACGGCTCATTTTGAGCCGATTTTTTAAAACGGCTAACTCGGTATTTTATTAGGAAAAATATTCCTTAAGATTTTGCTCATATGTGGCATAAAGGTTCGAACATCTATTAACGAAATCTCGAGGCTTAGACAATATTTTTCTGGCTAAAATATTGAGTTAACCGTTTTTAAAAATCGGCTTAAATCGAGCCGTTTAACAACACTAAATAGTAGGGGTGTACCGATACCACTTTTTGGAAGCCGGTCCGATCCGATATTCCAGATATTAAATTGATATCGGCTGATAACCGATCCGATATCATATCTCATTTTGTATTCTGTAAAGATACCAGTGATTTTAATTTTTAATATACTTTTTATTAGTATAACATCTATAATTTTACTATACCATAACATGTGTCATTTAAATATATTATAATGATCAGTTAGAGTTTATATTCAATTCAATTGCAATTCTAAAAGTATATTAAATATTTTTATTGATATAAATTACTTATTTATATAATAAATAATAACATTAATCTATTTATATAATTAGTAATAAACAAATATATTATGAAATTTGAAATTAATATTTAAAATTAAAATATCGAAGATTTCTTTTTAGAAATACCAAAATTTCCAATTTATCAGAGATAAATCTGCGGCGATGGGGATTGTCAATATCACTAGCATCACTTAAAAACACATTCTGAAGATTATTGAACACTTTTTTAAACAGAATGCGAAAAAAAATAACTACGGCAGAATGTTTATTAACTAATTATTTTTATTAAAAAAATTAAACATAAAAATGGATTTCGATTTTATTTATAAAAATAAATGGTTTTTTAGATATAACTTTTTCTAAAAATTTTTATAATATTTTATTTTTGTTAAAAACGCCATTTATCGGATCGAATCGTAAAATTTTATAATATTTGCCGATAACTGATATTTTAAAATGGGTGGAATATCGGCCCGATCCGATCCGATATAAAATATCGGTACATCCCTACTAAATAGTATACATTAGTCAGGTAAACAAATTTGTAATATGCTATTTAACGAATTACATAAAAATCATACAGGTAATTGTAAAATTATTGCAGGGTAAAATAGTATGAATCTAGGAAAATAATTCCCCGAAAAAAAATCCCCATTTTTTAAGAATAGTTAATAAAATAGTAGAAAAAAAATTCCCTATAAATATATCCACGAAATAAAAATCCTCAAATATATTTAAAAATTTTTTAGAAAATGAATTCCCGTGAATGATTTTTTTAAGAATTATTATTGTGGATTTTTTTTCCTGGGAATTATTTTCCGCGTGTGAATTTATATTTTCGCATAACACTTAAAAAAAAATAAATGACCATCCAAATCTATAATAAATATTTAACAAAACAGATGTTAAAATAAATACATTATAATTTAAAAAAAAATTTGATTATTTTGATTTACGTTTTTTTTCTTTATTCCGATTTTCTATATATTCCTTTAAAAATATAAATTTTCCTCAATTCATTGGTTATCCTCGATTACCAATCTCCAGATATTGATGCACCTTATTTTTTAATTAATTTGAATATTCAAAATGAATAGTAAATTTCATTAAGGATTGATGTTACATTATGAACGATTTCGTTTCTTGTATTTGGTCGGGGATTGATTGACCTATATTTGTTTATTAATACCCCCCAAAGAAATTTTCTATTGGATTTAGTTGGGGCGAATAGGGTGGGCAAATATTCTATTCGATCTTTAAAACTATCTATGAGGTGGCAACAATAACTGCACCACTTGGTATGATATTAATAAGTTCTATCATATATTCTCGAAATAGTAGATTATTATAAGCTCCCTCAATGATGCGATAAAGCAGGGTTGTGCATTTGACCGGTCAAATACAATTCGGTCAATTGACCGATATTTGACCGGTCAAATATGGTCAAATTCAAATAAATGTTTTTTACACCAATATTAACTTTATTTTGCATTTATATAATATTATAGTAAATCTATGTATAATAATAAATATCATAATATTTTTTAATTCATTCTATAGTCAATGTTTCACCCTCCGTGGCAGAGTCTTGTTCCGATTCATATTCAATATCATTATTTTCTTTAATATTTTTAATCAATCTTAAATTATGATACACTCTTACTAATTTTCCTGCTGTAGAAGCCTTTAATCTATTTCTGTTTTTCGTGTGAATATTGCCCCAAACCGACCAATTTCTTTCAGAAGAAGTCGAACTAGGAAATGTTAGTAAAATATTAGCGACTTCTCTTAATGGGCAAGGTGGGCAAAATGCATTCCACCAACTTGAGGCCGAAATTTGATTGTTTCTTATGGAAGTTACAACTTTCCACATATTATGGCTATTAAATATACCGCTTTTGCTTCTGAAATTTACTATATTACTCAAAATATTTTGATTATCACCACCTTGTAAAATACCCAATTCTTGTATTATATTACATGCTTCATCAAATTCAGTATTAGTAAGATGCTCCCCTTGATATTGGGGGTCCAATAAATAAGCAGCATTGTGAGCACATGTATTTATATCAGTTTTTCTCTTTTCAAACATAACCTTAATTTTTTTTCTTGAGATGGAGAAAATATAGAATCATGGCATGATTGTATTATGTGTTTTTCCAAATTAAGCATCTCGTTTTTTACTTGGGCCAAAGTAAATTTATCCCCTTGCACTTTCAACAATGAGGTAGCTAAAGGTTGGAGTATAGCTAAAAATTTTAAATTTTTCGTCCAAAATTCTTCGTTTAATATATTATTGGTAATTTCTATGGGACAATTATCACAAACAGCTTCTTCAACAACTGATGCTTTTAGAGCTTTCTTGCATATTTGAATTTGCTCCATACATTTTATTGACGATGCCCATCTTGTTTGGCTAATTGTACTTAATGTAGATGGTATGCCATGAAGATTCTTATTACGGGAAAATACTGCAGCTGGTATGTGTTTATTCTTGAAAAATTTAACAATTTTTTTAATTATTGAAATATGGTCACTGAAGGCGTCCAATCGTTCAAAATCGTGAAAGAATAACTGCAATGTATGCGCTGCACAACCATAACATTGTATATGATTATAAATAGATTCAGATTTTAGAATTCTCCAGGCTGCTTTCATGTTAGCGGCATTATCAGTAACTAAAGAATATACTTTTACCGGATTCAATTCATG